>NW_027106005.1:96771-110944 GCF_000696795.3 Halyomorpha halys
CTTGATTTGTGACAAAGTAAGGAGCATTAAGGATTTTACGAAGGATTTTGGACTGTAAGGATTGGATTCTGGAGGAATTTGATGGTTTAGTCTTTAAACATTTAAAAACAGAATCGAAAAGCCTTGAGTCAGGGAAAAGTTTGGACTAGGTGTGTAATTATAGGAACAAATCCCGATATATATCGAAACGATAATTAACGAACATCAAAATATTAATTCGATATGTAGGCACAAATATGGACATTTAAATCGATTTACCAACAGAACGCTTTAGCTAAAAAAAAAAAACCAATATGAATTTGTCTTAAAACCTGCTTTGCTAGTATTACCCTTCGTCGTAACCATGACATCCTCCCCTACAGTATCCTTTAGAAATATCCCACTTATTCCTGTTCAACAGATCCGTTACTTAGGATATCTGGATTAACGAGTGACTTGGAATCCTCATACAAGACTGTAATATAGAAAACTGCTCGTCGGTTACGACTATTACATTTACCAGACAAACGGTCTAAACTTCCAGTCCATTACAAAAGACTGATCTACATGACTATAATAAGGCCTATCTTGGCATACGGAGTTGAGCTTTGGGGCTTCACTAAACCTTCGAATTCCTCTTGTATCCAATCCTTATAATCCAAAATCCTTAATACTCCTTATTTTGTCACAAATCAAATCATTCATCAAGACCTCTTTGTTCCAGATTGTTGCAGATTTAGCCAGAACCAGAAACCAATCCTTCCATGATAAACTTTCAACCACCCACTTGTTTCTAATCTGGCTAGGCCATTACCTAATAATCCTCCTAGGCAAAATTTCTAAAAAGAAGATACGAGGCCATCTTCTTTTTAGAAATGTTATCGAGTTCTATCAATGGGTAGATTCTCACATGGTTGTATTGTGTCATTTTATCACTAACAACAAATTTACTTGTATATATCTTTATACAGTGATAAATAACAATAAATAAATTATTAAAAAAAATCCAAACAATATTCCATAGTTTACTATCGACCTTAACAGTTATAATTAACTCTAATGTTAATGAACAGGTCATAATTGACACCATAACATCTTAAAACATTTATGACGCTTCGATCCCAACCTATGCCTATGAGCATGAGATTTTGTAAGAACGACACTCGCACTCCAGATCTGACATCACTGGATTTTATTTTTTGGAGTAAAGTAAAAAAAAAAAGGTCTGTAAAAACCAGGCCAATGACCTTAGTTTTTTACTGAGAAGAACAATTATGACTTGTTAAACACCTATCCAGTTCGGCAACTGTTGCTGTGGAAGAACGATACAGTGATCTTAATAGTACAAGAGCCGGAGATCAAAAAAAAAAAAAATCAGTTATTTCATAGTAGTTTTAATATTTGCTAAACAATTTTTTTATTTGTATTTGTTATTTAAGTATCTTTCTTATATTTCTCATATATCTAACACTATTCTATCCATTATTCTGTTAAAGGCACATTGGGTTAAAATATGAAAGGGAAAAAGAAGGGAAGGAAAAGAAAAAACAAGAGAAAAAGGGGAAAAAACGGAAAATGAGGGAAAAAAATCATGAAAAAGAGTTAAAGAAAAACAAGTCATGTTCTAATGTTGTACGCTACTAATGTTTGTAATTATTATTGTACACTTGTATAGACCTATTTATTGTTATATTAAAAATATCGTCTGATTAGACTAAAACAAGTATGCTGTGTGACTAGCAGTCCAATGAAGTTGAGCAGCACAATTGATATTTATATTTTAATAAAGTTTTTAAAAAAAATGTTCGTCCAAAATTAATATTCATATTCGAACATCATAAAAACTACTACTCCTACGAAGATAAACTTTATAATCTACTTTATAGAGTATTAAACTAGCTTCAATTTGAGTGCTTATACATTTTTTATGAAATGTTGCTTTTATAAAGTTATATCTTTGGAACTATTGAACGTAAATAGCTCTATTAGGGCTCATATTTTAGCAAATTTACTCTACTTTAATTAATGTCTTATTAGGTTTTCTAGTGTTGTTAGTAGTTTTGAAGATAGCTTTTCGAATGAAAAATTAATTTTGTTTTACATTTTGAAACAACCACCGTTTTTTATGCCCCCTTATACTTAGCAGATTCATAAATTTTGACTAGTAAATATAAATAATTTTCATTAAAGTAATAGAATTAAAGGAGAGAAATAACTGGATATTTTCTTCTTTGGGCTCTTCTACTATAATTCTCAAGATAATGAATCTGAAAAACATTTGATAAGAATGCTAATTTTTGTATTTCATTATTTATTTATAATAACCTAAATAATTCATAACAACGAAATTGCGTTGAGATTCTTCATTTATATTTTCAGTAAGAGACTTACTTGGAATCCACACACAAGACTGAAACGACAAGAAACTGCTCGTAGATTCCGATTGCTAAAACACTTACTTGACAAACGCTCTAAACTTCCCATTCACTACAAAAAATTAGTTTACACTACGATAATCCAACTAAACCTAGACCAATTTGGACATATGGAATTGAGCTCTGGGGCTCCACCAAACCATCAAATTCTTCCCGCATCCAATCGTTACAATAAAAAATCCTACGTAAAATCCTTGATGCTCCTTATTACGTCACAAATAAACTCATTCACAAATCCTTAACATCCCATTCGTTGCAGATTTGACCCAAAACAGATATGCGTCTTTTCATTCCAAACTCCTTAACCATCCTAACCCATTAATTCTTAATCTTTCATCCTTAACAATCTAATCTTAATCTTTCATCTTAACAATCCCTGATAATCCTTCGAGGCGTCTAAAAAGAATATGGCCACGGGACCTTCTAATTTAAATTAATGTTTGAAGTACCACCGATGAGTGGCTCCTTCCCAAAATTTTCAAGTGTATATGAAACATATAACATATTTACCTATTGTATTATTTTGTACAAAAAAAATATTTTCAGTAAGTACACCTTACTTCAACACACTGTATAATCACAATTAAGAAAGAGATGTACAAGGCCGAGATTGATCAAGCCGTAAGGTTGAACCCTCAAGTGACGGACTAGCAGGAAGTAGGAACTCTCTCTTACGCTGATTTATTTTTTCAAGTTTTTCCTTTACTGTTTCCAAACCGGAGTAGCACACTTGCTATAACTTGATTCACAACAGTAAAGGGAGCAGGGAAACCCAAACGAATCGCCGCAATAAGCCATTTCCTATATTCGGATAAGTGTTATTGCCGACAGTAGATCCTCCTTTTTGGTACACTATATAAAGGAGGTCATAAAGCTTAATATCGAATCCATAAATAATTTTTATTGTCCTCTCCCAGACTTCCCCCTCTCATCTCCTCTTCTCCTAAGTCATTAGAATATCTGCGCCACCTAGAGGAAGGAGTTGAGTCACGTTCTTCACTAACGAATCGTTCCAGGTTGGAGCTCTTCTTTTATATTAGCGACCTCCTTTCCACTGCCTAATTAATCAGACCATCTCATAGCGCCCTCTAGCTGCTATTGCACCTTCAAAGGTAGAACAGCCCAAGAGAAATTGCTTTTTCAAACTAAATGGCTAACTAATCTGATTTCTTCTCCTCTCTTCTATTTAAATTAAAGCTGCAAATTTTTAACGAATTAATGAATATCTTCAGATACTAAGAGGGTTTATTTTAATCAATCATTATTGATAAACTTTTAAATATCGTGTACTCGCGAAATTAACATAATATATTACCGTTACTATAGTCTCTAATTAATCAAACGTATTCTTAAGAAATGAAATAAATAATATATTTTCACATTTTATTTATTTATTTAATGTAATTTAAAACTGTACAAAATAATACAATAGGTAAATAGGTTGTATGTTTCATATACACTTGAAAATCTTGGTAAGGAACCACCCATTGGTAGTACTTCAAACATTAATTTAAATTAGAAGGTCCCGTGGCCATCTTCTTTTCAGACGCCTCGGAGGATTATCAGGGATTGTTAAGGTTGAAAGATTAAGAATTAATGGGTTAGGATGGTTAAGGAGTTTGGAATGAAGAGACGCATATCTGTTTTGGGCCAATTCTGCAACGAATGAGATGTTAAGGTCTTTGTGAATGAGTTTATTTGTAACGTAATAAGGAGCATCAAGAATTTTACGTAGGATTTTGGATTGTAATGATTGGATACAGGAAGAATTTGATGGTTTGGTGGAGCCCCAGAGCTCAATTCCATATGTCCAAATTTTTCACTATTAAAGCCCAAAAGTTTAGTTTCTTTTTTTTTTTTATTTACTTTCCAAGTGGTTTTTTCAATTTTGTTAATTATAAGTTTATTTTTATTTTTTTAACTATAAGTTACTTTGTATTTAAATTTGTTACATAAAATTAGGGACTTATGGAAGCTTATTGTGTTACGAATATATAAATACATGTGTACTACAACAATACTAAAGGCAGTGGGCCAGGGCCTGAATACACGCTAAAAAGGTAGTAGGCAGTGAGTATTTGGGAAGCATTGGAGCGGTTTGGGGATCTGGCCGTCATTCTCACCCAGTGACACACCACCATTTTCTTCAATCAACCTGTGTTTGAAGCTATTTGGATTTTTTTTTTTTTTGGGGGATCACCCAATGCACTGTTTGGGGTATTGTCTAGCGAGCGACCTTCACTCATCATAGTTCAACCTTTATCATCGTTATTAACATAAAGGAAGCAATCTCGGATGAGATATGATAGACTAAATAGTAAAAGATCCGGGAAGAAAAAAAAAGCAGTTATTTCACCCCAATTTCTTATTCTGATATTCTCTTAGATTTTCTATTGTTGTTAGTAATGTCACGATGTCACCTACAGGAAATCTACTTGTATATATTTTTATACAGTTGTAAATAACAATAAATAAATTATATTAAAAAAAATTAATTTAAACTTTAAGTAGGATCATGTGCTTTTTTTTGCTAATGAGTTTTCCTGGCGAACTAGATCTTTAGAGATTAGAAAATAAAACGGTGAAAAAATATTCAGAAACCACTGAAGTTTTGAAGGCTGATAAAGAAAGACAGACTAATCCCGAAGAATGAGAATCGATGGATTTTCATCAGAGCGCTCCTTCCCCCTTTCGGGGCGAAGGTGGGCGATGGGAGAATTCCCCAGTTCTGAGTAATTAGAGTCCAAAGAGATAAAAATGAATTAAGCAGTTAAAGGCGAGGACGGTAATGAGAGCCTGGACTCTTTAATCTGGCCCTTTTCAATATTAGCTCCCTTTCAAGATATCCCTTTCTTCGGCATCTTAATATCCTCCGTCCCCCCCCCCAGGTTCTTCGCGTACCCCCCAATATCCTGGCTCGACCAGGAGTCTACCGGGATCTTTGTGCTTCTGCGGCCGGCTGTCGATAATCCTGTCAGGCACCGATGATGGATTGCTACCATTAGCTTGAGGAACATGAAAAAAAAATGCCGATGAATAGATATTAAATCCAATTTTAACCTAACGCGATTTTATTAGACTTTAATAAATAAATTTAAATTATTAATAAAAGCAATAACCATCATTAACATAACTTCGTCGCTGTTCCGCTCCCTACCATAATTAAAAAAACTTTGAAAACAATATCTGGTATAACAGAAATGTATTGCAAGTAAAACAGTAAATTTACAGTACTTGCAACTAAGTTATATTTCGAATTTCACCCATTTATTTTAAAATAATTTGATTGGGAGTATTTCATTTCTTTTTCCTACGTCGTATAGCTTTTTCACCATAAGATTCCTAGCAACCAAATAAAACCGGGCAAATTGATAATTCTTTTAATGATTTAAATAATTATATATAAGTGAGGTGGTAAAGCACACTGCTAACTTCAAGCACCATGTGCTTCGAATCCGGCTGACATATAATTATTTATTTTGTCACTGTAGTCAATCGTCTGGGTTCAGGAACCCTCCGGGGTCCACCCGACCACATAAAATGGGTGCCGTTAGTAAGAGAAATATCAGGCAGTTGAGTGTGATTCTGACCAAATCACCTCCTTGCACAACCGTTGGTTTAGTAACAGTAATTTCTTACAAAGGGGCTCGGTACAGATTTTTTTTATTTTTCATTAATTCTTATTTTAATTGTACTAACCTTCATCTTCATCATCATCAAGTATCATATTTGATGTACGTTTTCCACACTACATCATAGAACACCTAGAAAATAGAAAAACAAATATTACTAAGAATATAAATAATTAATAAAATTTAAAGTTCTACAAAGACACAAAGGATCTAGAAACACAGGGAAATATTCCAAAAAATCCTAGGATTCAACAGCTCAGGAGGATATATCAGGCAGATTAAAGAAGAAACGGAAAGACTAGATATAACGGACCAGGACTGTCTGGACGGAGAAAGATATAGGAAAAGACTGAAGGAAATCAAGGTTCTTGCGGGAGAAATTCGAAAAAGGGGGTCGCATGGACAGAAGAAAAAAAAACAAAGGCACACAGTGATAATGAGGGAAATATGGAAATAAAATAAAAATAAAAACAAGACAGAGGCCAAAAGTAATGATATTCGCGTGGTCTCTCACACCTACCGCGAAAAAAAATTAAAGTAAGTTCCAATTTAATTTTGATATTTATAAAACATTTTTTCAATAAATTACTTTTTTTGGTTTAAAGGTTCTTAATAACACATTATAATCTCTATTTCTTCGTTTTTATAGAAACAGAAAAAGAAAAATTTAATGTTTAAAATATTCTCATTATAGTACAAAGGCCTAAGAAAAGAAAAAAAGGCAGTTATCTTATCCGAATTTCTGATTACTTTAATGAAAACTATGCATAATTACTAGTCAAAATTGATGAGTCTGCATAATTACTGTCAAAGTATCATAAAAACTACAACCCCTACGAAGATAAGTGTCATAAACTACTTTATAGTGAGTTAAATTTCCTTTATTTTGAGTGCTGGCATATGGTGGTTCTTGGGATATATTTTTTTTTGAAAAATCAACGTTTTATTTGAACAACTAGAAATTAACATTTTATGAATTTATTTGATTAAATATCCTAAAAAATACCACTCCTACGAGGATAAACGTTATGACCTACTTTATAGTACATTCAACTAGCTTTAATTTGAGTGCTAATAGACATCTGTACGTCACATAGTTCCTGAGATATAGATTTCTCAAAATAAATTCAGAACTACTGATATTTCACTACATGTTTATGAAACTTTGCTTTTTAAAAAGCTATGTCTCGAGAACTATTTGATGTTAATAGTTCTATTATGTCTCATATTTCAGCAAATTTATTTTTCTTTAAATAATGTTTTTTTAAAAATTTTTTGGGTTGTTGCTAGTTTTTAAGATATAGAGCTCCGAATGAAAAATTAATTTTTTTTATGGTTTTGAAACAGCCGCCATTTTTTATTCTTCTTGTCTATACTTGGCAGACTCATCAGTTACGACTAGTAATTATACAAAGTTTTAATTAAAGTAATAAAAAATAGGCATGAAATAACTCACTTATTTTTTCTTTTGTGCTCTTCTACTGTTTAGTTCTTTTTCAATCCTGATGGCTAAACATCGACTGTTTAGTTTTTATTTTAGAGAATTGAGACTTTTTGGATTTTAAAAATTGTATAATAATATAATTCGTTTGACTTTATTTAATAAATATGAATGATTTATTCTCTATAGATTTCTTGAAATATAAATGCGTTTTCTCTTTTAGTATTTCTTCTAACTATGGATTCTATCCTGAGTGAAATGGTAAATGTAGTGTGAGCCTAGAGAGAAAACTATTTCTAGAGTCGAATCAATGGCGTGCCTTTTTAACTCGGCTCAAGGTCACTCCTATCTCATACTCTAGTTAGCGAAAGGACTTGGGTAACAATTTAGGAATGGAAACTAAATTCAAAATAAAAAAACTTCTATAAATATTTCACTTCCATTGGGTTCATATAATATTTTAAAAATAAATATAAAGACGTTCTATCAACTATATTCTAGAAATTGTTAATTATACGTAGTGGTTTCGTATAGATTGTTAATTGTTAAATGCTATAATTATTAATATAATTTAATTAAAGTTATTTATTTTTCTTTTTTTGTTCCCTTCATTAAAATAAAATTAGTACTTCATAATTATAAAATACATGAAATATATCAAATATGCTTTTACTGAGTCTTCTCCTTTTGATTGCCTTGTAGCATCATAAGGTGTTGATATGAGTCCAGCTAAGGTGTTTTAGTCTAGCTATAGTCAAAGGTTACGCCACGGAATTCATGTAACGTGAAGGGAATTTATTTACCCCAAAATTACATTTTATCAGTTTCAGAGCATTTTATATTTTAGTTTTAACATATCTTAATACTAAGTGCTTTTTAAAAAATATATATTTTTATTATTTCTATATCTATCATTACTTTTATATTATTTATATATATTTTTAATTTATTTACATTTTTCCTATTATTAATATGTTTTTATGATTATTAATTTTAGCCTAATGTATTTATTCATTTTATTTATTTTCTGTATGCATGTGTTGGAGTGGTATTTTGAAATTTGATGGAATATAATTGTGGACAACAACATTGGGTTTTTATGTACAAATATTTTTTAATATATTTAAAATTTTTATACTTTTGAATATATTTCTGTTTTATTCTTGATGAAAAAAAAAGTCATGTTACGATAAGAGAGAAAATTATAAAATAATAGAAAGGATATACACATATATCAAGAATTATAAAAAAACTAGGAAAAATACAAAAATATATAAGAGAAAAAAACAATAAACAATAAAAAAACAACTTAAGTTTAGCATGTAATTAAAAAATATTTAGAATGTGACTATTTATATTTTATAAATAAATTGTTTTTTTATAAAAAAGTATGCTGTGTATGTGGCAATCATATTTTTATTAAAATTACTTTTCTTCCTTGATGAAATGAAAAGAAAAAGAAGGTGTTTATTATTTTGGTGGTAGATTTTTTTAAAAGTTAATACAACAGAGTATACAAAAATATTTTTAAAATCTAATAGGTACCAGCAATTTATTTCTTTTTGCAAAATGGATTTCCGGATTCCTCGGCAGGATTTTGGATAAATTAAAAACTTTATTTATTTATGATTTTTTAGATAATTGATAACTAGAAAATCAGTACGTTTAATCTTCTGTTTATGAATTAAATTGGCATTTAATTATGACCAATGTGGCGATGCCAGCAGTGGCACGTGAAAAATGTCTATGGCGCCGAATGGAAATAGCTCTGATAGAACTCCAGCCAACTAGAGAAGTCATTAGCCGAATCGATTGTACTCGCTAATGTAGAACTTATAACTAGTTATATCAAGGTATAATTTATAATTATTACATAGTAATGTCAAATGACACGTGTATACCTCTTATTCTCTTAAAAAACAAATTCTGGTGTGATGTGTGCTTCACATAGTTTTCACTTATATTTTTTTATTACATTAACGAAAACTATGTATAATTACTATTCTGAATCAATAGTAAACTTTTCTCAATAAATGGCAAATTCATTAAAATACTTGAAATACTATTCCACATGCAGGTACAATGTGGAAACTACTTGAGTGCCCCAATAGAAATTACACAGGGTGTTCTTCAGGGAGATATATTAAGCCCCTTATTATTCGCTTTATTTATCGCGGGTATAAATACGTTTTTTCAACGAAATGAGGATATCACCATACGAATAAATTATAAGCCTTATTTACGCAGATGATTTGGTCTTGATCGAAGATTCGGTGACCGATGTAAATATATATTTTAAGTAAATATTTTAAATTAAATTCCTTGACCGTTAACATATAAAAATCAAAATTATTTCGAGGGGAGTATTGTTGAAGAAGTACATGAATATAAATACTTTGGTAAAGCGTTTAGTCCATCAGGACTCTTTAACCGCGCGATGAATATAGTGTCGAAAAGTAACTTAAGTATCCGGGCTGTACTAAGTACCTGTGCGAAGACTAAAATAATCTCGTGGGATGCCAGGCAGAAGCTTTACGAATCGACTGTGTTTTGAGTTGTATTCTCTACGCTGCACTTATTTGGGCCCTGAAGCACATAGAGGAATTGGAAAATATACAAGCTAGCTACAACAAGCGACAACTGTTTGCAACGTAACATCCCACACTTTATAGTAAGACTAGAAGTGTACACTATTCCGGTGGGATATCACGTTTTAAAGGATACTCTGTCATGGCTAATGAAAATACTTAACATGAGTTGTACTCGCTTCGTGAAACAATGTTTAAAGCTACTGCAACTAGACAGTAACAACCGTTTGGATCTGCAATATAATTGGCTAACGCAGGTAAGAAAAATATTGGAGAGCTTCGGAATATTTGACCCGATACTACTTAATGATCCGGTAAGTATCAAAATTAGAATAGTGAACATCTTGGATAGATATAGTGAATCTGTCAAAGATAAAGACCTCATGTTATTGCGAGAATCGATCTATAATCCGTGGTACGGTAGGGTCTTCATTAAAATGGATGCTCCTCAAAGCTACCTAAAAATCAGTTGTCCTATAAATCACTTTAAAATAATTGCCCAACTACGACTTTAAATATGCAATTAATCTTTGTCAAGCTTGTGATGAAACGGCACTGAGGTATTATTTCAATTTTTTGATAAACTACTCCTCCTATAATGAGAACCGAATCCGATACATGCCCGAACTAAACTATATTAACCAAAACCAGTTATATGAATTTTTTTCTGTACCATCACAATCGGATCTTAAACTTCTAAACTCAAAGCCTTATACTTAGAACAGAATACCTATCTTTAAAATAAGATGTATATATTTTTTTCTTTTATTTTATTAAGTAAGTAATGTCGTTTTTCTTCTGTTTTTTTCACACTGACTAATGTAGATAATCCTAGTTTTGGTTTACTGTTTGTTATTAGCTTATAATAATCAAATAGTTCGTTCATTATTATTATTACAATGATTGTTAAATTATGTACTTTACAGGCCAACTGTATTTGTACGGGGGTTGCCCCATAAATAAATAAATAATTATTATTCCTACTATTATTAGTCTAAATCTATGAGTCTGCCAAGTATAGGGAGAGGGAATAATAAATGGCGGCTGTTCCAAAACGTTAAAAAACAATTAATTTTTCATTCGGAGCTCTATATCATTAAAACTACCAACAACACTAGAAAACTTAATTTAAAGTAGAGCAAACATTCTAAAATATGTGTCCTAATAGAACTATTTACGTACAATAGTTCCCCAGATATTATATTCCGTTTTAAAAAGCAACATTTCATAAAAAAAAATGCAATAAAAAATCTGAAGTTAGTAAATTTATTTTGAAAAATCTATATCTCAAAATCAATTCAACGTACAGATGTTTTCTAGGACTCAATTAAAGCTGGTTAAATGTACTATGAAGTAGCTCATAACGTTTATCTTCTAGGAGTAATATTTTTTATGATATTTGACAAAATAAATTCACTATCTAGTTGTTCGGATAAAATTTTTTGATTTTTGAAAAATGTATCTCAGGCACCATAAGGCGTACATATGTCTACCAGCACTCAAAATAATTTAACACTTAATTTGAGTAGTTTTTATGATAATTGGCAGACTAATAAATTTTGACAAGTAATTATGCATTGATTAAAATAATCAGAAATTGGTGTGAAATAACTGTATTTCTTCTTAATTCATCTTGGGCTTTTGTACTGTAAAGGGAATATTTCAAACATTTAATTTTTATTTTTCTATAAAAAATTCTGTTATGGAACTTTTCGAATGTCTAATAATGAATATCAACTTTGCCAGAAATAAAACAGTTTGACAAAATATAACAATTGACAAAAGTCTGCGTTCGGGCACGCTCGGCTGTCTCCGATATTCCAGTCTGAACTACATTCTCTGTTTTTCAGCTTTAATTAAAAACCGAATTCATTCATATAGTTCTTATTTAAAAACTTCTTAGTACTTTTAATAATTAAATATGGTTAATTATTTCATATAAACAAAATTAAAGGTATTTAGATGAAGATTTGATCTCGGCATTTGAGACCTGTTAAACTATTATAATGAGGATAAATCCTAATTGAAATTAAACATCACTTGATTTTTCTTTGGTGTACCAAGTTTAATAAAAATTGTAAGAGTAATTTTGGGGTAAATCGAAACAAAATGTAAAAAACGGATTGGAATTCCAAGATAAGAAATCGATTCAGTTCGGCCAGTCGGTTTTATAGTAAAAGTTGCTAACATCCCAATTTATCCCACTAAAATATCTTAGTTAAGTTTCATATTGTTCACACACATGGATATTATTTTGTGTGACTTGGTTATTTGGACTCCGACGATATCAAAATTTATTTTCGTCAAAAACTCGAATTACAAATTTTGCACGATCGCTAAGCCTTTCTTATTCATATAATTCATGTAAATATAAATTATGTTTGGCACATAATTTTGACAGTGTCCAAATTTTCTTTTTAGATATAAAATTAGAGTAAAAATTTACAATTCTAAGGTTATAACGTTTTATTTTTAAAAAATTATGTTATAGTTATTATAGTTTATGTAATACTTAAAAAAATTATATCTCGCTGCAGAAAGCAAAGGCACAGTGCCTCCACGTAATCACAATTAGATATAGCTAGAGGCTTCAGTATTTGATGCGAGATGATCATATTTAATAAAATAAAATATATGATTCGATCATATGACATCTATAGGTCGGTGTCAAAATAACATATAAAAAATATAAACATAATTGAAATATGAATTAGTTAAAGTTTTGATTATTATGGAGTTGTGGAGGCTGGTACAATGTATAAGCCAGAACAGTACAATATGAATTAATTTATAGCGATAAAACTAATAATTTATGACTAATAAATTAATAATAATGAGCTAATGAATTCGTACTAATTATGGGATGAACTTTATTAAAAATAAAATAAAATATATAAAAAATATACTATTACATAATAACCGAATTTTAAAAAAATTGTTGTTTTCTTATGGTGTTAAAATTATGAATCTGTATTAACACTCTATAATATGTTTTATCAGTCTATAGTGAAATCAATATTTAATTATTAGTAAAAGTTGAAAAACAAAATATTCATTTGGAGAAGCGGGGTTTCCAGTAACTAGTAATAGTTTTTAAAAATTTAAATAAAAAAAATTGAGCCTGTAATAGTTTTATACGCATTCTAGAAAAATTAAAAAAAAAATAAAATCATCGATAATTTATTAATATTGCTGTTGCTTAAATTAAACGTATAGCCGTTCTAATAATCAAACACACACTCCACAGCTGCTTAATTATCAAAACTGTAACTAATTCATATTTCAATTATGTTTATATTTTTTATATGTTAATTAGATATAAAATATAATGAAATAATGAATAAATAAAATAAAGAAATATATTATATCGATTACTTTATCAGATATTCTCATCTCGGATCAAATACTGAAGTCTCTAGCTATATCTAATAGTGATTAAGTGGGACGCTGTGCCTTGGATTTTTGTTGCGAGATATAAATTTTTTTAACATTACATAAACTGTAATAGCATTACATATAACATAGCTTTTAAAATAAAAATTATAACCTTAGAATTGTAAACTTTTGTTCCATAATTAGTACGAATTTATTAGCTCATTATTATTAATTTATTAGTCATAAATTCGTATTATTATTATTCACTGCATAAGTTCTTTTAGCTATTTTTAGTTTTATTTTAATTTTTGTATTTTTTAAAAATTGAATTATTAGTTTTATCACTATAAATTAATTCATATTGTACTGTTCTGGCTTATAAATTGTACCAGCCTCCACAACTCCATAATAATCAAAACTGTAACTAATTCATAATTCAATTATGTTTATATTTTTTATATGTTATTTTGACACCACCCGATAGATGTCATATGATCGAATCATATATTTTATTTTATTAAATATGATCATCTCGCATCAAATACTGAAGCCTCTAGCTATATCTAATTGTGATTACGTGAAGACACTGTGCCTTTGCTTTTTGCAGCGAGATATAAATTTTTTAAACATTACATAAACTATAATAACTTTAACTATAACATAATTTGTTTTAAATAAAATATTATAATCTTAGAATAGTAAATTTTTACTCTAATTTTATAT
>NW_027106005.1:111769-117988 GCF_000696795.3 Halyomorpha halys
CGGAGTCCAAATAACCAAGTCACACAAAATAATCTCCATGTGTGTGAACAGTAAGAAACTTGGCTTAGATATTTGAGTGGGATAAATTAGGATGTTAATAACGTTTACTATAAAATCGACTTGCCGAAGGTGACAGAATCGATTTTTTATACCGAAATTCTAATCCATTTTTTATATTTTGTTCCGATTTACCCTAAAACTACTCTTACGATTTTTATTAAACTTGGTATACCAAAGAAAAATCAAGTGATGTTCATTGTCATCTAGGTTTTATCCTCATTGGAATAGTTTATCAGAGCTTATATGCGGAATTTTCAAAAAATCTTCATCTAAAATACCTCTAATTTTTTTTATATGAAATAATTAACTATTTTCCATTGTTAGCAGTATTAAGAGATGTTTTAATATGAACTATGAAAGAATTCGGTTTTTAATTAAAGCTGAAAAATGAAGACTATAGTTTAGGTATATATGATTAAGGAAGGTATAGCAATCGTATAAAATTTGTTATTTCTGTTTTGAGTGGCACATGTATATGAATCATAAACTGGAGTTAATTTTTAAACTCTAATCGCTTTAGGAAAAAATGTGACCAAAGTCTACGGCACTATCTTTCGAACACGCCCAATTTTGAAATAAAATCAAAACTTTTTTTCTGTCAGATATGCCACTATTCATGAAATGGAGTCATGTTTCTTTCTAGCGCGTTATAATGTTATATAATTAAAATCTCTTAAAGTAAACTACCCCCACTGTTTCTGATGGTTTAATTTATTAAAATTCAATCATTTTCTCGCCAGATATTAATGTATTCCTCGGTCAGTTATTAGTTAAATTGAATGGCTGAGGCTGCGGTAACTAGCTATGTACATATGTAAACGGTGGGAGGTACAGCCAGGTAATCAATGTTGATTGGCCGACAGGATGGTTAATACCTTATTAGGCATTCCCGGGGGATGCTAAAGTGCTAAAGTGCTGGTGTGGTGAACAGTGGATTAGAAATATTTTTATGGATAAATTAATGAAACCTACTAGTGATTAGGAAAAATGTTTATATAATATATATAAGAGCCCGGATGTTTATGCCCTAAAACCAGTAGAATATGACATATAATATGCGATAACAAATATAAAAAAATAGAATAAGACACCTAAAATATTCAGATATAAAACTAATTTGACTACTAAAAATTTTAAACTAAGAAAGAAATTTTATAACTTGCTGTCGACCGTTCACTTTCTAGTCTCAAAGGTATGTTTCTTATATTTTTCATTATCTTCCATTATCCTCTTATTCTATATTTTACATTTCTTCTTCTTTTATCTGTTGTTGTTATTTCAGTTTTCATTAATTGTCTAAAACTTTTTTTTTTTTTTTTTTTTTAAATCACGTATCGCTCATTAAGGACCGCGTGAATATCAATTGTTAGGCTTCTTTGGGAGCCCTGATTTTCTTTCTTCCTATCGCAGTTTCATGATCCTCGACAGCCATTCTTTTCTTTCTTAGAACGACTTCGTATCCCTTTTTTTCCTCTTCCAATATTGGTGAGATTTTTCAGATCTTTATCTAGACAGCCGGTGTCTGAAATTTTAAGTCTCTTTTACTTCTCTTCCATTAGCCTCGTGTACCCTCCTATGTTTTTGTAGCTAAAAACTTTTTTAAAGATCTTCTTATTCAATCTTTCCTCCTTCATGCTCTTCATGTGCATAGAACATCAGCCTTCTGATTCTCATCTCGGTTTCCAGGTCTTTGATTTTTCTGTAGATCTCTTCTCTATTTTTAGCAGCTTTTCCAAGTTGGGTAAGCATCTAAAACCTTATATTATTCTTGTTTAATTTTACATTCCACTGGACATCTTTTTAATACATGTTTCTTTAATTCTTTGTTCATTCATATTTACAACATTTAAGTGTTTGTATCTTTTTTTTAACCCTAATGAAGCCACTCAACGTAGGACGATAAGTTGGGTCAATAGAAATAGCTCATCACATTTTGAGTCATGGGAGATGAAGGAGTTTTTGTTTTACCTATTTTATTTACTAATTTTTATTATGTATCATTACCATATATTTGTATTATATATTGTTATATACCGCAATAAAATAAATAGATATTATAAGTAATTAATTCAATTATTAATCCAATGTGTAAGTAAACATAATATTTGTTAATTTCAAGCAAATATATTAATTTATATTAAACTTTCAAGTTTGTTTAATTAATCTATATACATCGCCAAACCTAGCAATAGCCAAGCATTGTGGGGTTTAATAGTACTATATGAATTCGGAACGCAGAAATCTCATTAGCATGAGTATATAGCTAAATGATAAACCAACTATTCAAACGTTGTTGTTAAATAAAGTTATTTATTTCAGTAGAAGTATTTTGGGTATTCGTATTCGCTTCAGTATCGAGAGGAAGGAGAAAGGTATTCCGATGTAGAATATTGAAGGAGGCAGATGGATATGGGAGTTTGGGGGGTCCATCCATCACTCTGCTCTGAATCTGACTCCGTGTAGTCCCCCCCTTGCGCCCCCCCAATCCTCCCCTGAGAAATAATTCATAAAATCCTTCCTTGTGTATCTAAAGCCTTTCAGGCACCGGTCTCTTGTATGAAAGGCCGGCTTATATATTATCCTATGGTTAATAATCTAGGAGCTGAGCGACGTAGGAGATAATCCATAATCCAGATTATGAAATGTTTGAGATTTGAAAATTATTTTTATATTTGAGAGAAAATAATATTAAAAACAATGAAGAAATAAGTTAATTTTTGTAAAATCAAGAAGTTGACCAGTAGTTCAGAAATGAACTTTTCAGACTAAGTTTATTTTCATATATAATAGTTTTTACTTGATAATTAATACTATGTACGATAATTATTAAATTGCTTCGTGATATACTGTAATACAATAATTTTTTCTTCGCTTCTTACCACTTACTAAGGTACTTATGATCTTTAGTTTACGTGTTAAAGTGTGCTAAAGGTTAAAACATTTAAAATGGGTTGAGAGTCTGTTAATAGGTCTGCTAAATGGAGAATGACGTCACGCAACAGACCAGCTTAGCTCATCATTTTGTCCATGATAGGTTAGTTGCTCATAGTTCGTGTTTTTGTTTTGGGCGTTTTTACACTCTAATTAAGTAATAGATAAAAATAATAAATTGAAAAAAAAAGACTAAGGAACAAGTGAAGTGAAGGAAAGATGATGTGACGAAGAAAAGGTTTTATTATCTCGTAAATATTACAAAGTTGCACTTTAAATTAGGCTGCTCACAATCTTGTACTTACAACATTTAGCATGTTAAAATGTTTTATATTTAGCACAACATAATGGATATTCCTATTATTATATATTTAAAATTTAATTTAAGTAAAATATAAATTAAAAACAAAATAAAACTTGTGATTCGAAATAAAATACGGTTGGTCATTGATTTTTACAGCAAAATTTGTTCAGTTCGCTTATGTTTATATTTTTTATTATTATTATTTATAATTTAATATTTCAAGTATCAAAGGGCTTAATGAGTTAGGACAAAATTAATTGTCTAAAGAAATTTTTAGTTTATACATGCATTAATTTCCCGTGTCAGTATTTAATTTTAGAATTCCTGTGGATTTATTATGTAATATTGTAGTTTTTTAAAGTGGTTAAATTCAGGAAAGTGGTGTAGCCCTATTCTCCTTCAAAGTAAAGTGAAAGTTAAGCCATAAAGGCCACGCCCACGAAAGGAAGGTTTACATTGAGGTTAATGAAAACGTCCGCCATTATAATTTAAACTGAAACACAAAGAAGACAGTGATTGGAAGACACTTTCCTTAATTCTCATTCACGCCCATGGAAGGCACATAAGGCCCACCTTTTTGGCTTCACTTGTTCTTCCAGCATTCCACCCCTTCCTCAAAGGTTAAATTAATGAAGCTCCATATGGGACAGGCATATGGTATGATCAATCTTAGTACTGATTTATAGACTATCATTTTTTTTTTTTTTGAGGTAGTTTTAATTTTTTATTAAAATAAAGAAATATTATTTTCCTTATTTTTTAAATTTTAGATTAATATGCTGGTAGCAGTATATTGTCTAACATGACTGCTAAGTATTTTAGAGATCTGGAAAAATGGATAGGAGTGTCATTTAAAACTATAATTAAGGGAAGCATAAATTGTCATTCCGTGAAAATGTATATTTGTGACAAGCTTTTTCAAATTGCTTAAATTTTTTTTTATTGATTATTTCAATTTATAATTGACTGCATCAATTCGGTTAGATGAGTACAACACTTTATTATTGGAATATTAAAATATATATATTAATTTTTTTTATTTTTTGCTAATTATCACGAATAAATTTATCTTATCCATTGAATTTATCATTTTAAATAAGAGTATAAATAATTACAGTATTAATCATAAGAGTGAGATGATTATAAAATAAATGAATTAAAACTCACCAAAATCTTCCCCAAGACTTAATATCAAATGATGAGAAGAAATATCTGAAAATATAAATAAATGCAATTAGAATAAAATTGAAAATAAAAAGTTAAACAATAGAAAAAAGTAATAAAACGATATAAATTTTCCAATAGACCGGTAAATTAATTTTCACCGTTAGCTTTATTAATTTTAAAAGGCAAAGAGCAATCAAGTTGGAGTTTCAATTGAATAAAATAATAGTTCAATTATTCCCTGTCGAGAGCGATTGATTCAATCGTAAATATAAAATTCAATAAAGGTCTATAAAATTTAAAATAAACGAAAGGGATAAAAATAAAATTGAGGTGAAGGAATAGGAAAACACTTTTTAATTTTAATAAACAAAAAAATATTAAACTAATAATAAATAAAAATGTAATAGTATTTTATTTTACGGAGTTTTTTTCTCGATTTTTTAACGAATCTAACGATTTCGATTATAATCGGTGAATCAATGAGCAATTAAATGATATTTAATACGAAATAAGTTTTATCACCAATAGTCTAACAGGGCTTAAATGACAAATTTTCAAAACATCTTCTAAAATAATTTTAATTTTGTTTGTATGCAAAAAATAATCAGTTATCGTTGTTAGCAATAATAGAAAAAAGGAAAAATTCAGACATCCGATTCGGACGTGAAATGCCGAGATAGCCCCATCTTTCCCGATTGTAATTTCGGCTACGTTATCTTTTGTTAAACTGTTGTAATCTTGACAGGAACAAAATTTATATTCATTATTTCCACTTCGATAAACCCTTAAATATGGTTTTTATTCATAATTTTTATGACTTTTTTTTTTATATCGATAATCACAAAAATAGCCATAATTCAACCCTGAGCCCACTGATTTACACAAATGTATGTAGGTGGTAAGAGAATGCTGTGTGGTGTAACCGCACCGGGAAAAGAAAAACGACTTTTCGCCAATTAAGAGACCCTGAATAGAGGCTGAGTGTGCCCCAGAAGGGCTCCTGAACCCTTATATAATACCTAGAGCTGGGGAGATAAAAAGGCAGTTATTTCACCCCAGTTTTTATTTATTTTAATAAAAACTGTGTATAGGTAGAGGGAATGAAAAATGGCGGCTGTTTCAAAACCTTAAATAAAATTAATTTTTCATTTCGAGCTCTATATGTTTAAAATTATCAAAAATACTAGAAAACCTAAGAGAAAATAATTTATTCAATTGGTAGAGTACATTTACTAACATATGAGTTCTAATAGTTCTATTTATGTTCAGAACCTCCCGAGATATAGTTGATGAATTTTGAAAAATCTATATCTAAAAACCATTCGAAGTACAGATTTCTATATGCACCCAATTTAAAGCTAGTTAAATGTACTATAAAGTAGGTCATAATGTTTATCCTTGTAGGAGTTGTATTTTTTATGATATTTGACAAAATAAATTCATAAAATGTTAATTTCTAATTGTTAGAATAAAATTTTGGAAAAAATCTCAGGAACCATAAGACTTACATATGTCTAACAGCATTCAAGATAAACGTAATTTAACGTACTTTAATATGCTTATTAAAGTAAGTTAAATTACTTTACTTACTTTAATTTACGACACGTATCTTCTTAGGTGTATTAGTTTTTATAATATTCGCATATGAATATAGATTTTGCACATCAATTTATTTTAGAGTTCACTTATCTATTCTTTTGTTTGTATATATTTTAAGAGTTTTTTTTTAAATTTTTAATTTTTTTTAAACTTTTTTT
>NW_027106005.1:118143-135549 GCF_000696795.3 Halyomorpha halys
TTTTATTTTAGTATGTATGAGATCATTCATCAATATTACCTATTGCCCACAACTGTGTGGCAGATTGTAATATCTATCAATAAATAAATCTATCAATTTAAAAAAAAAAAAAATTTATTTTAGCAAATACTACTAAAAACTACTTCCCCATCGAATAAAATTGCACAGTATAAAATTTTGGATATTTGAAAATATATCTCTTGACCCATGTCTGCAACACTCAAAATAAAGGTAATTTAACTCATTATAAAATTATTTTATGACTCGTATATTCGTAGGGGTAGTAGTTTTTGTGATATTCACATATGAATATAAATTAGGCAAATGAAAATTGGTCTGAACAACTATAAATCAATTTATTTTAGCAAATACCATGGAAACTGCTACTCCTACGAAAATAAACGTCATAACCTTCTTTATAGCCCATTAAACCAGCTGTAATATGAGTGCTAACAGACATCTGTACATATTATGGTTTTTTAGATATAGATTTAATAAAATAAATTCACTAACTTCTTATTTTTCATGAAATGTAGCTTTTTAAAAAGCTATATCTCGGGAACTATTGAACGTAAATAGCTCTATTAGGTCTAATATTTTAGAAAATTTATTCTACTTTAAATAATGTTCTCTTAGGTTTTCTAGTGATGCTGCAGTTTTAAATATTTAGGGCTCCGAATGAAAAATTAATTTTGTAACGTTTTGAAACAGCCACAATTTTTTATTCTTCCTACCTATACTTGGGTACAGGACTCGTCTGCTTCGAATAGTAATTATATATAGTGTTCATTAAAGTAATAAAAATTAAGATGAAAAAAACGCCCGAAACGCAAATGGGAGGATTGTTCTTGATATGATCTCCTGATTTGAATTTTGACGGAACCCAATATAAAGGCAACTGTCGATTATCGATTATGTAATGTTTTATTTTTATTACTATTTAGTTTATTATAACATAGTTTTCCATAATATTAACCCACTATTTACACAAAATTAAAATTCAGGAGGGAAGGCGAGCGGTCAATTTGTTATTTGGGTTCGTCCCTGAGGAAATAAGGAGTCCTTATCGAGGGAACCCTTTGATGGTAGTAAATATTTTTCTTTCCTGGCGTGGGTCGAACAAGTCTTCATCCCACGTACGTTTCAACCTTTGCATTTCTCAAATTATAGACTCCATAGGTACACCCTTCCTTACAAACTAGTGTAGAGGTTTTCTCTGTCATTTTGCCCGATTTAATAAACCAGTTAGGCTATTAATTCGAATGTATATGTATATTATTATACATTAATGTATATTATTATACGGCTTCTTTCTCGAGACTTTGATCTTTGAGATTATAACATGTAAAAAAGTTTTAAAGACTGGGCGCGGATGGATACATGACATACTATAATTATGTATAGTTTGCATATACAGTTTTATTTTTATAAATATATATATTTCCATGTTACAATAATATTTTTTTTATTGTTTTATTTTTTAATAATTTATTTATTGATATTTACAACTGTATACACACCTACAAATTTGCTGTAGGCATACATAGTAACATGATAAAAACATGTGGAGAATCTACCCACTGATAGAACTCCAATAACATTTCTAGAGAAGAAGATCTCGAGGCCATCTTCTTTTCAGACGCCTAGGAGGATTATTAAGTAATGAAGGAGAAGCCAGGTTAGAATCAAGTGGATTTGGGTGGTCGAGAAGTTTATTATGGAAGGAACGGTATCTGGTTCTGGCCAAATCGGCAACATATGGAATATTGAGGTCCTGATGGATGACTTGATTTGTGACAAAGTAAGGAGCACAATAATATAAATATAAAATGATAGGGAATGATAAATATATGAAGACATTAGACAGAGATTATCTGCTCCGCTTTAGACATAACATATAATTCGCTTGCGTCTTTAAAGTGATCAACGAACTACAGTGTTATATATTACTTAAAGGTAATCCTCCGAACACTCAAGTAATAAAAAAAAATCCTTTTTTGAGAAAACTCAACAGGCAATAAAATTTTTATTTTCAAATAAAAGTGCACATGTGTAAAGGACATTTTTAACTTCCTGACTATAGGCTAGTTATTGTAATCACTGTGAAAATCAAAAGTGGTAATTTAATTGTTTCGATGTCTGGTATTAATATAATTTGTAGTAATTAGTGATACATAATCTGTTGTATAAATAATTTTATTCTGTAAATTAATAGTTGAAATATCTATAACAAGAATTTTGTTGGTGAATTATTTTATTTTTATTTATGCTTTTTTCACTTATAAACGGACAATGTTACAGTTTTAACAAATTAAACCATTAATGGAGATATAAAAGAAAATAATTTTTTATAATATTTTTTTTTTACATTTCAAACTCAAATTTCTAATAAAATATGAAAAAAAAATAGTTATGTACATACATATTGTTGAATTTATTTACACTATTTTTCTTAATACTTTCTATAATCCGAACCCCCCCCCCCCTCAGAGATTAGTCCGGATTACCGAGATTAAACTGTATTAGTTCGGTTTACCGAGATTAAACTGTATTAGTTCGGTTTACCGAGATTAAACTGTATTAGTTCGGATAACCGAGATTAGAGTGTATTTAAAAAAATCCGGTGAGGTGTGCTTAACACACGACTTTCACCTCCCTTCCATCTTTTAAATGAAATTAATCCTTGTAATTTAATCATTTTAAGATAGCTAATCTACTCCTTTATTATTCGGAGTAATAGAAACTTGTTTCATGAATGGGCAAGTAGAAGAAAATGAAGAAAAAAGAAAAAAAAAAAGGAAAAAAAAAATCATGCGCAATCCCAGCGCGCATTACCCCACTGCTCCCGCAACCCGTATGCCAGAAATGGCAAGGGAGGGAGAATAAAAAAAAAAAAGTAGAAGAAAATTCTGTTGTCATAATAACCATGACAATTCGTAGTAACAAAACATTTATTTTAACTTTTAGGTAATTATAAAATTCTTTGATACTTTAAAATATACATCCAATGTTTATTACTATTAACTGTAATAATGCTCAATTATGCAATATTGACAATACTAAAGGTTCTTTGGAGAAGGTTTTTTTCAAATGGCATTTAAGCGTTGTCAGATTATTTCAAAGAAAATAAGACCTAGCCGAATAAAAAAAAATGAACTTTGATAAAACGAATTTTATCATAATTGTTAGAGCCATTTTTGAAAAAAATGGTGTAAAATCGAGCAAGAATTTTCGTTTTGGAGCTAGGGTGTTCACACACTCATACTATTTTATGATGCTTGTATATTTGAACTGAGGGGATTTCTTAACGTGTAGAACTGGTATTCGAAATTTATAACGATCATAATATTCCATTTATAGTGAGTAAGGCAGATATTTATTTATTTTGTTAAAGTTGCCGTGAGTCAACACTGTAGGTTTGTCCCATTGGGACAAAATTAGCCTCTATAAAATTATCTTAAGTAGGGAAGGTTGAGGGTGATCTTGAACAAATCATCTCCTTATGGGGTGTATGTAGCCGAGGGAGTTAAAGCTTTTTCATGACTGCAGTGGTGCAAGTTCGAATACGGCCTGGGGATAAGCTGGTACTCTATAGATAACCTTCTAATAAAAAATAAAATTCACCTCCTTGTAAAACTACCGTTCAAGAAACAATATTTCCTTACAAAGTACAGAACTCCTGATGGATTGCAGAGGGAAAGAG
This sequence comes from Halyomorpha halys, assembly GCF_000696795.3. Lineage (NCBI taxonomy): Eukaryota > Metazoa > Arthropoda > Insecta > Hemiptera > Pentatomidae > Halyomorpha > Halyomorpha halys. The sequence goes on from NW_027106005.1 coordinate 121,847, forward strand.
TTTCATTTTCAATATTTCCATTTACTATACATTCCACATATAGGTAAGAAAAAGTAAAAATGGCGTGAAAGTTCATATGTTTATGTTTATAATGTATGTTTAAATACCTTGAGAGACGAACAATAATTCATTATAGACCATTCGTTAGTGATTTAAATTTTTTTAAAAAATACTATTAAAATGTACATATTTTGTAAGTAAAAAAAAAAAATAAACGCTTTTATCTATACATCGAAAAACAAAACACTCTTGCATTCCAGTACAAAATAGAATGATACAGCCAAAGTTTGCTTTTAGTTTTGTAAAAGAAAGAAAGTAAAAAAAAAAAAAAAATGGCAAATAGATGAGCTGTCGTTCCAGTAGTCGCTGAGTGTCCACACGACAGTCCCGCCTCGGAAGCAATATCATAAGTTAAATAATTCAGGCTTGTTCCCGTTTGCTCTTTCTCTTTCCCCCTGTCCATATTTCTTCTTGTTCCGATATGTCTTTCTATCTTCCTCCGTATCCTTTTATTTTATTCAAAACATCGGAAAATCCAAACGTGACCTGCATCATACAAGGGATTCTTTGAATACAACGGACACTCTTCGAAAGATAGGTAGGGCAATGTCATACTTGTGAATTATAAATCAATATGAAGAAAAAAAAAACTACAATAAACTAGGCATAAATTAAAATTATTTTATCCTTCGGAATTGAACTATAAAAAGAAAATCTGATGACTGAATATGTAAAAAAAATGATTTAAACATAAAAATTTCAACTAGTCGCCGAAGTGCGGTTTAGCGGGGCGGGATTTCTTCTTTCCGTGGTTTCGGACAACTATGAAAAAGTCTCACAAGAATATGCTTGTTATAGAGAACGTTTAGTGTTATTGTTTTTAACTTTTATTCTCATTCCGACTTTATCCCTCTAGCCCATCGAATCTAACCCATCTAACCATCTTTTTCTATACAATATATTACCTGTGTTTATTATTTTAAATAAAATTCAATTGGTCTAATGAATATTAATACATTTTTAATCAATCTTTTCAAAGTGTTTCTATATTCGCTTATTATTTGTTAGTTTTTTGGTTAATGGTATATTTGTGTGCTAGTAAAAAAATTGAAAGCTAAGCAATACAGTAAGTGAAATTTCTAGAGAAATTAAAAACTGCGTGTAAGAATATTTTTAAATACTTTAATTTTAAATTTTGAAAAAAAAAACACCAAATTTAAGCAAAATTTAAAAGAAATAATTACTATAGAGAAATATAAGAATCGGGTATCAACAAAAAATCGGATGTACAAAATTTAAATTCATGCTGCTCTAACTTAATAAATAATACACACTAGACATAATTAACAACCCTAAACGTATAAATAAACAAAATACAAACTTTGTATTTATTATTAAATACATACAAAACCTTTATTGGTCATTTCCATTTATATTCTATATGAAGATAATATGAATGAAAGCTTTGTTATATGTTATTAATTAATTTTTTTTTTTGGAGAAAATGAGTTTTCTGCATAAGTTTTTTAAAACTTAAAACTGAGGTATTTGTAATACGTTAAACAATTGAATTTCAGCCCTATTCATAATACAAATTTAAAATCATTTAATAAAATTAGTTTCATCATAGGTCTTTAATTATAGACAAAATTTAAATTTTCTAATCTGAATAATTTAGATTTTTATGTAAGTTTGCATAAGCGTAGTGCGTTTTACGAGTTATTTTGATTAAAACGAGGTTAAGTAAGCTTACAATACATAAATATTTTAAATTAAACAATTGAGTTGATTTGGGAGTTTTATACATATTTTGAATTTTCGGTTTTTACAGCTTAAAAATCCAGTAATCGAAATATTTTTTTTTTTACAATTACTATAGTAATATTTATACTATAATGTACTAGGTAGATAGACAACTTTACAAATAATACAACAGTGCATTTACAAGTATTCTGTTCTTCAGATTGTATTATTTCTATTTAAATATAATGCAGGAGTAAAAGAAAATTTTTAAAAATTTTATTCCAGCATTTTAATTTAAATTTAATGCTTCTTAAAAAATATGTTCATAATCACTTTTTTCTGTAATTGCAATAAATTTTTATTCCATCTTAGGTCTCTCAAGAGTTCTTTATAAGTTAAACTCAATTTTTTACGACCTATTTATAAATATTATTTAGAACTTGTGTGTAAAATAAAATATTACACGGTGATCACTAAAAGCTTCCATTATATAATGGAGAGATTTTATGTAATAGTTATAAAAGAAATTTCTACGTATTTATATATTTTTTAAAAATAATTATCAAAGAGCAATCAATGGGTTCGAAGGCCAGACGAGACGGTCATGGGAAGTAGCCTCGATTTAGGAATGGTTTTTACAAGTTCTGGACCAGTTCCAATTTCGACCTCCTTTTTTTTTCCTTTATACACACACTGCCACATCCGAAAATAGTCCAGGAATTTTCTACTAAAAATTCCCGTTCAAAGTACGGTTCTTACAAGTGATGAGAGAGGAACTATATAAGAAATATGTAAAGATTTAACTAAATTGAAGTATATATTGATATAAATCTTTCAAAATCAGTCAACAATTATTTAAAGAATTAAATATATACTATAATTGAAAAGTGAATATTTTCAGTTTTTGAAATTTGGGAATAAAAAATTAAGATAAGTCAAATTTTCATTGAAAACGCTGGTTTTTATTTCTATTTGACGGGGAAAAAGTTAAGTTTTGAAATAAAATGAAAAGTTTTTAGATCTATAATTATAATTTTTCAAAAAAGCTTGGAGTCCAAGAAAAAAAATAAGATATTTTAATTTTTGATTAATTTAATAGAATAAATAACCATCTTTTATTTGTATATAATATTATTTTCACTTATTTTTACATAATATTTTGTATCTTATTATCTTACTACGTCAAAATGTTTTTGTATCTTTTTAGCCAAGATGAAGCTCTACAAAGTGGGGCGAAACGTCTGAAAATAAATAGCTGTTAACTATTTTTCTTCTCTTTGACCTGAGAGATTAGAAAAATAAAACGCATTTTTGAAGCGGTGGGTGTTATGTTTGTAAACAAAGACCTTAGAAGACTAGAACTAGAGAAGCTCCGTGCGTAGGTGTAAGGTCACAGAGGGGTGCTGCCGGGAAGGATTACCTTGTATATAACATATGTATACTGTGTATATATATATATATATATATATATATATATACACAACTGTATTATATTAGATTTGGGCATAGTAGCCCGCACTATTTTAGAAATAATTGTGAGACAGTGAAATTAGAAACTGTAATTTTTTCATCGCCATTCCAAAAATTTCGGAAATTTTTGACACTAGCTGTAGAGATGATATGGTCTATATAAAAACGAAACAACTTGTTCATCACAAAAATTATATATTCTTCAGTGAAATTTTGTAAAATATATTCATCTTTATATATATATTTTTAATTTTTTTTTTACATCTGAGGTTAAACGAAATTACATCCACAAAAAAATTTAAATTAATTACTAAAAACGTAAAATTATTATTCTCTTTTTCATTAGAGAAAGGAAATTATTTTCCAATCTCTAATTTTCTAAATAATTAATATTTCTTAAGCGAATCGTACTTTTCCAAAATGTTCAAGCCTGAAGCGATCACTACACTCACAATCAGATAAATTGTCTACACGTATTTCTTGTTCGTTCACCATTTTAGACATATTTTATTATTTTAATTAGATTAGAATTGCGTCAGAAAATTAACAATAATACAATTAAAAGACGAATCCGAGGATTTTTTTTAATTTTTATGACACAAGGGATAAATCAGTATTTAAATAACTATAACCGAAATTATCCCGTATTGTCATAAAATATTTTTTTAAGTAATTTTATTTTTCAAATACATCGATTTATGTTGTTTTCCTACTGGGAATGTAAGCCAACTTTATACTTAAATCTTTTTATTTTTTAATAATTATTATATTATGAATATTAATATATTCTTTCGGGCGTTTCGAAGCTTCTATTTCCATGTTGTTGTTTTTTTTCTAAAAATAATTGCAAAGTGCTTTTCACTATTGACTAATTGTTTTCATGTCAATAATTTATTACATAAAAAGTTTATTAGTTTTGTGACATACATAAAATAGTATAATTCTACTATTTAAGATTTTTTTTTTTTGACCGCACCCGGACCATATTCCATTCATTTATTAGTTTTATTTAAAAATAGTCAATATTCAATTTCTTTTAAACATAAAATTGTTATTATTGATAATTATGAAAACCCTTTATCAATATAGCTATTTTTTCCTTTAAAAATAACAAGGATTGTAGTAAAAAATACAAAAATGCCATAAGTAAAAAATTATAAAAATATCATAAAATAGTTGCTTATTAAAGGAAATGAAAGTTATGAATAATCAATCATATTAAAAACTTATTTATTCAGGTCTGCATTTTATGTTTTTTATGACACTATTGAAACATTCCATTCACTAAGCAGCGAATTTCTAATATATGGACAAATAACTTACCAGGCATAGTTTCTTCGGTTTAGATATCATCAAGACAGAAAACACAATATCACAAATAACCAGAAGAAAATACAGCAAATCTCACTTATACAATCTAATAAACAGACTAACTGGAGAGAGAACATCACTTGGAGAGGTCTAAACACACACTGAAAGAAGAGGGAGGTAACACTACAAGCTCAGGTAGGTTATATTCGAACAGCTGATCGCCAGAAAACCGAATATCAAAAAAAAATTACAAACAACAAAAAATGGACAAAAATATTATAAAAATAAACCAAAAAATACTAAATAACAAGAAAAAGTAAATACCATGGAAAAAAAAAAATTCTTATTAATATATTTAGTTCATTTTCATTTTTTCTAATTAGAATTTACCTTATGATTAATTATATGCCAGCTGGTTTTATCTTATTCGTTTCCTTTTTATTTATTAATTTATTTTCCACATTTAATATAAAACATTAGATTTCTATACAATTCATTATTCATAATATTTTTTTAATTTTATTTATTTATTCTTACTTGACCTTTATTGATTCTCGTTATTATTTATATTTATCGTCTCTTATTGTGTAGAATTTTTGTTATTCATTTCTCTTATATATTAAATGTATTTTTAGTTGTTTAGTATCTTTTTTTAGCCCTGATGAAGCAAGGAAAAATGAGGCGAAAAGTTGGAAAATAAATAGTTAACTATCTTTGGTTCCTTTTTGACCACACTTCCGACCATCTCCTTATTTCATTTAAACGTTATATGAATATGATGATTTATTTGAACATGATAATGATTTATATACAATTTTTTAATTTATAAATAAGCTCCACAAGAAGTATTTTCACTTAAACATTGAAATACATAATTGAAGTATCGCTGATTCGGGCTTCAGGGAGGACACATAAAGATACAATATAGACCAGATATAGTATATTCCACATCAATAGTCTAAAGAAATCTATAATAAGGATAAGCTGTTTCATCGATGGGAGGATTACAACTGCTGTAAGAGGGAAGTGTAGGAGGAGAGTTGAGGCGGCCTAGTTCGCATCTAACTGTTCACAACTTTCTCCCGCAATAACAACTGTATTCCACTCTATCCACCAATCTGGAATCAAATCGTTTTATTCTGAATAAACAAAAGAACATTTCAAAATTACATAGCGACAGTATTATCTAACTAAGGATACAATCCGTCAGCCGAGAAAGAAAACCCTCCTTCAAAAGAGACCTTTTGTCTTGAAAGGAAAATATAACGAGACCTTTGAGACAATAGATAGCGAGTCCCTGAATCCCGTAAGTCGAAATGTTAATTCCGACTTTTGTTGTATAGCCTAGAGAGGAAAGAGAAGAGTCGGACTCCATGGGCTATTGTTAATCGTGGGAGCGTCGAAAAAGCGGAGCCATCAAGAAGCGAGGTCAGCGACCAGAAGGTAGTGGGAGGGGACGCTTTGTGTTCTGCCACGACTGGATCGCTCTTCGTGACCTCCTAGCACGACCTACCGGGTCACCATATACCACGCCGTGTCGGAGGGAGTTCTGGGGTGACATCGTAAGGGGAACGTATTCCGATCATCGGAAACTTGCGAGGTTCTATTTATGTTAGTTATTTAATACCAGATCACTTATATGTCTAATTTAAGAGGTACTTTTTTTTTTTTTAACAAATGATTATGAAGGGGGGTAGGTATAGCCTCATACAAAAGACACCCCTAACTATATACAATGATATAAATAAAACAAAAAATTAAGATAAAATAATTAGATTAAAATAATAATTCTTAATAAAAGATAAAAGTAAATTTAGTAACAAAAAAATGACATTTGTGGATTTAAATAAATAAATAATATATTTCTAATGGGAAAAAAAAGTAAGTGAATATAAGAAAAAGATGAAAAGAAAAAAAATTAAGATAAAATTTTAGAGTGAAAATAACAGAACCGATAAATATATAATTTATAACAGGATGTCTGGCAGCAATCTTCGAGTAGAGGTTGGGTCTCCCAGGTTGGAGGTGTAGGTATCTGGGGGAACTTCATGAACTTTTTTTTATGTAATTCTTTCTCTATTGCCTCTACTTATAATTCCCTGGAGGTTTTATTAACAGGATTACATAACTTTAATGACAGTAACGTCTTCGATAGAATTGTCTGACCGAAAGTCTCACGTAATAAAATCAATTTTTTTTTTCGATTTTCCTAAAAGCGGTACTATTTTCATTACACTCGGTACATGAATGTAAAATGAAATTGTCTTAAAAGCGGAATTTTCAAAACGTCTTACTCTGAACTAGTCAAATTTTCAGTAGGAGTAAAAAATTGATAAATATGAACCGGATTGAATATTTGAGTTATAAGATAAGAATAAACATTTTTTTATGGTTAAATATGGTAGTCTCAAATTGTTCATTTTCTTATAACTCCTACGTTTCGGCCATTCCCAAGTTTGATCCTTACCCTTATAATTAGTCAACATCATGTTTTAAGGGTTATAGAATAAAATTAATTTTGAGAGCTATTTACATTCAATAGTTTCCGAGATATAGCTTTTTAAAAAGCAATATTTCATAAAAATGCACTGAAAAATCAGTAGTTAGTTAATTAATTTTCAGAAATTTATACCTCAAACACCATTCGACGAACATATGTCTATAAGCACTCAAATCAAAGCTAGTTTAATGTACTATAAAGTAATTTATGACGTTTATCTTCGTAGGAGTAGTAGTTTTCTTGATATTATATAAAATGAATTATAATTAAATATAACTACTGTGTATAATACTGTGTGTATTATTTATGAAATGTTGCTCTTTAAAAAGCTTTATCTCGGGAACTACTAAACGCAAATAGCTCATATTTTAGCAAATTTACCCTACATTAAATGATGTTCTCTTAGGTTTTCTAATGGTGCAAATTTGCTAAAATGTGAGCCCTAATAGAGCTATTTTCGTTCAAAAGTTTCCGAGATATAGGTTTTTAAAAAGGAAGAATTTTGAAAAATTTATATCTAAAAACCATTCAAAGAACAGATCTCTATATGCACTCAAATTAAGTTAAATTACTTTACTTACTTTAATTTACGACACGTATCTTCTTAGGTGTAATGATTTTTATGATATTCACACGTAAATATAAATTTTGCGCATCAATTTATTTTAGCAAATATCATGAAAACTACTTCTCCTGCCAATATAAATGTCATAAACTAATTTATAGTACGTTTAACTAGCTTTGATTTCAATGCTGGCAGACATCTGCACATATTATGTTTTTTGAGATTTAGATTTAATAAAATAAATTCACTAACTTCTAATTTTTTAATGCATTTTTTTATGAAATGTTGCTTTTTAAAAAGCTATATCTCGGGAACTATTGAACGTAAATAGCTCTATTAGGGCTCACATTTTAGCAAATTTACTCTTATTTAAATAATGTTCTCTTAAGTTTTCTAATGGTGTAGGTAGTTTTAAAGATATAGAGCTCCGAATGAAATTTTTTTTTTAAACGTATTTAAACAGTCACCATTTTTGATTTCCCCTACCTATACTTGGTAAATTAATCAATTTTGAATATTTATTAATTATGCATAGCATAGTTTTAATCAGAGTAATAAAAAATTGCGGAGAAATAATTTTTTTTTAACCTCGCTCTTGAATTTTGAGGATGACTAGTTAGGCCGAAACGCTATAAAGTAATAATAATAAATTAGTAATGAAGTATTATAAGCCCATCTAACTTATAATATTTTTTTTTTAATTAATAGCCGGGAAATAAATAGGATATGGAGTTAGGAGTGGAGCCTTTGGGTCGAGTACATCTTTGAGATGACTAGATCATTTGACGAGACCACCCAAAGTTGTTCTTCTTTCGCGGTCATTAATCACGGAATAAAGTCTCCACTCTTCAATCTGCTTAGAGAGTGAGGAGGGGGGGATCTTTTGATGCTGTCTAATCAAATCACATGAAAGCTCCCAGCTCCTTTTTAACATTTAGTCCTTTTTTTCCTCTCTCTCTTCCTTTCTTTATTTCCTTCCTTCGTTCTCGGGGAATGAATTCATTTTCTCATAAGTCGCAGAGGGGGTAGGAGGAGGGATTACGTAGGGAAAAGTCAAATTTTGAAGAAGATTCACAATTAGTTGGCCAAGAGATTTGAAGAAGATTAGAACTCCGTCCACTTATATTTAATCATAATTACGCTAATTTCGAACCAACCAACTTTGGACTTTGTCCTGTATGCTTGTAAATTATTATATTTTATACTTACTGTATAAAATATATACTTTAATTAGGGATTATTTTAATTACCCTTCCCCTTTTTGAAATATTTCTTTAAAACCCAGTCTTCACGCTTGGCTATGTGAAAAGTAGCCTTGAGAGCATTGCCTTAAGGTTTTTGAAAATAAAGTATTAAGTAAAATATTCAGACCGAAAAATGATGAGTTAACGGGAAAATGCTAGTATGAGTAAATGAGTAACCGAGTGAAGTTGTGGGACTTAATAATTAACGGATCCCTAAAATGTTATATCAACCTCTTTGACACAGTTGTTTTTAAAAAAAAAAAATCGGGCCAAAAAATAAATTAAAAAACAAAACAATTTAGAACATTGCCTTGGCAAAAAAATACAAGAATAATCAAAATTTTATTTTTAATTTTGGATATCCGTCATAATACCCTAGCTGTGTGGCAGTCACTGTCAAGGCGTTTGAACTCTCATGCCACATTTATTAAAAAAGTACTGCCACGAGAGTAAATCCTTGTATGACATAACTATCGTAGAGAGTTCATGGCAGTTGCTGCGACAGTAGTTGCAATAATTGAAAACTGTCACAATGTAAACGAGCCCCTTCAATTGTTATAAATACCATTCAACACTACATGTGAACACTTTTTATTTCTAAGCCCCAGGTATGTGAGGATTTGATATTACGAGGGGGGGAGAAGGGTAGTGAGAATTGATCAAACCAAACTCTTTCACTGCACTTGAAGTATTTTAAGAGGGGGCCGAAGAAAAGAAATATGATGGATATAGTTGAGAAAAACGGTGTTGTGTCAGGTGTCTAATGACGGGGATCACAATTTATCTTTTAGTAGTAATTTATTTTAATAACTTATTATTATTCTTCATATTCTTATTAGATAGATAGCTCTTCAATATAATCTTAAAACTCTACAAACGACCAAGTAGTTAATGATCATTATTAGTTTTCTTTTTAAAATCGACAGACAATATAGTTCAACCAAACCGTTCTATTTATAAATTCAAGTATCAGAATCGATCTAGAATCTTTTCAGATATTCCACATGGTGGCAAATACATCTCAAAACCCATTTAGTGTTCCTGACATAAAAGAACCCGGAAGCGAGCACCCATACATTACTAAATAAAGCTCTCCCAACCATTTCTTTTCAGAGCACGTCCTTCCAATTGCCATATTTTCACATTCATACCGTTATTACCGGAGACTCCCCCAGGACGATTGGGAGTATGAATAGAGACGACGGAACTGGCAAAGTGGTGGAGTTTTGTTCTTGGGAATGATTTTATGTCGTCGGTCCAATCTGAAAATATCTGAGAAAATACAGTTTGAATTACCATTGAAGTTGAAAGGTGCCAGATAATTTCTAATTTTGGTCCACATATTTTTAGTTAAGTCGACTTGGATACTTGGATCTTTTGGCATTACGAAGAAAATAGAAGTCAACGTTAAAATAAAACATAAAAACCGTTTTTATTTTTTATAAATGAACACTATACTTTCATTACATCCTAAACTCTCCAGTCCCAACACAACCCTCGAAGAATGGTGCCGAAATTGGAGGATAAAAATAAATCCCATCAAATCACCTTTACTCTTCGTCGTAAACCTGCCGACTGCCCTACAGTATACTTTAATAATGTGGCTCTTACCCCTGTAGAACAGATTCGTTATCTTTGACTACACCTTGTCAAACGACTAACCTAGAAACTGAAAAGACAGGAAACTGCACGTGAATTTCGACTATTACAGCACTTACTAGACAAACGGTCTAAACTTCCCACTCATTACAAAAGACTGATCTACATGACTGTAATAAGGCCCATCTGGACACACGCAGTTGAGCTTAGGGGCTCCACTAAACATTCGAATTCCTCTCGTATTCGTACAATCCAAAATCTTTCGTAAAATCCTCAATGCTCCTTACTTTTTTTACAAATAAAACCATCCATAAAGACCTAAATGTTCCCTATGTAATCGATCTAGCCCGAACGCGATATCATTCCTTCCATTATAAACTTCCTAACCACCCAAACCCACTAGTTTCTAACCTTGCTTCTTCTTCCATTCCTGGCAATTCTCCGAGGCGCCTGAAAAGAAAATTGCCTCGAGACCTCTACATGCTGTATCATTTCATTATGATCTTACTTCAAATTTGCTTGTTGTATTATATATTTATAAAAAAAAATTATAAATACAAAAATTTCTATTTTTCTGTTTCTGCTAAGAATACAACACAAAATATAACGAAACCAAAATCGCACAATACAATCGAGCGGTATCGGCTTTTTCCGTTGGAATCGAATATTTTCTTTTTTTCTCCTTTCATTTTCATAATATTCTTTATTGTTATATGCATTTATCCATTGTTAACAATGAAAACCGGTACATTATATGAATATTGTCAGTTAAGCTCTGTCAGACTATTTCAATGAGGATAACCTTCCTGATATATAATACTATAAGCAAATGCTGAATTTAATAAAAAAACGTTACAGTAATATAGGAAAAAAAATCAAGAAAAATCGATTCTTTCATAAAAATGAAATCGATTCCACACTGAATATCAGATACCTTGTTTTACGACCGAGCGCCTCACATATTGTATAACATGGGAACTTGAAGTACCTCTCCTGTATTTTCGTAAAAGTTTTCAGTACACTCAAAATAATTTAGCAACATAGTTTTTTGAACTTTGCTGTAGTCAAGTACAAGATACTATCCTCGAAACTTAACAAAGGATTTTCCACAAGTTTTCATTTAGTCAATTACCATCTTTTACGACTGAACGTCTCAATTTCTCACTCCCTGGATTCTTTCGCTGAATTTTCAACGTGATCATCTGATGTTTCAAAGTTCAGACATAAACATACCTTACAAACGTCTCTTTCTTCTAAAAGTTCAGAACCGCTATCGAAGAAACTTTGGCGATATGAACTAAGTTCGTGTGGGACGCAGAGTTTAAAGAAAATAGCAAGTCACACATTATAGTAGCGCCACAGATAATAAATAATTAACACTCAGTTATAATCAGCAAAATCTTTTGTATACAGCGGTAACATATTATGAAAATGACAAATATTTAAAAACATAAAACAGCAGGGAAAATTGAACAAATGGAATTTGGCAAACTACCAAATTGTTGAAGATAAATCTTTTTTGGTCAATGTTGAACAATGTATCGACTCATTAAAAGCTTTTTTTAAAACATCTGCGCGTGCCATTCATTTCGTATTATGTCTTTCTAATGTGTTAATCGTAACTAAAAATAACGTTTAGTTATAATTTGTTCTTATATTTGTACCGCGTGTAAAAGCTATCATTAGGATTCCGTGATTGAGCTAAAGGATTATAATAACTAATAGACTTCGAAGAAACTTAAAATAATTATAATAAAATTGAAAATTAAAAAAAAAAAATCAGGTGAAATACTTCATTTTCACTTAGCACCCAAATACGAGTTGAAATCCTGGGGGGTTCTAGCAAAAGTTTAATACATACATTTTTGAATTTTTAAAAAAAATCTTTATTGAAATTTAAAACTGTAAAAGTATGCAGTTTGTTGTAAGATCATAATGACATTTAGAGAAACTACACATGGTAGCACTCAAATAACCTTTTTATATTGGATGGTCTCGTGGCAACCTTCTTGTCAGGCGTCTCGGAGCATTGTCAGGAGTGAGAGAGGAAGCAAGGTTAGAAACAGTGGGTTTTGGTGATTAGAGAGTTTATAATGGAAGGAATGATATCTGGCCCCAAAGCTAGATAGGGCTTATTACAGTCATGTAGATCAGTCTTTCGTAATGGATTGGAAGTATAGACCATTTGTCTAGTAAGTGCTGTAATAGTCGAAATTTACGTGCAGTTTCCTGTCTTTTCAGTCTTGTGTGAGGATTCCAAGTTAGTAGTTTATCCAGATGTAGCCCAAGGCACTGGATCTGTTCGACAGGAGTAAGAGTAACATCATAAGAAGATATGATGGGATTTATTGGACTTTTTGAAAAATTGGTGTTAAAAATTAATAATGGAGTATACCATGAAATTGCAAATAAGTTTAATTTTGATTAAAAATGTCGATTTTCTACAGCTATTTAGCAAGAGTAAATAGAAATTTTGAAATAAAGTGGATAGTAGGTTTTTTATAACTGTAGGATTTTTATTGGTTCAAAAACTTTTGGGAAGATAATAAATTAACTTTTGACAGAAAACTCCATAATTGTTTATAATTTTATTATTATATTTTTTTGTATGGCTCTTCAGATCTTACAGATGTTTGGCCGCCCGAAGCAGCTTTCTCTACGCCTGTCTTGGGCTACTGCTTTCCAGTTTGCCAGATGCAACTTTTTCGCTTCTTTGTCGATTCTTTCTATTCATCTGGTCTCTTGCTACCTATAGTGGAGTTCATTGTTGCGATGGATTGCTTCGAGCCACATGCCCCGCCCATCTTAACCTCCTAGCCTTCATATCATGAGATATTGACTGACCAGTCTCTGCAAGCAGTTCACTATTAGTTCTCCTCCATGTGTTAAGGCTCTGATCCAAGATCGCTCTCGTAATTGTATGGAGGACAATTGCTAGAGGTCGGATTTTAGTGCAATTTTATCTTGTGTTTCCTACGTCCAAATTCCATAAAACTCGACAGAATCTCGAATCATGGAGAATAACACTAATTTTATTTACCACAAAATTGCACATTTTGCTCCAAATTTTTGTAGCATAAAATTTAATGATTGAACTAAACTTCTCATAGATATAGGTATTTTCATATTTATTATTTTTTCCTTATTTAGTATACAGTTTAAAATTGAAAAATTGACTTTTATGAGCTTGACAGTTCACACACAGTCCATTTTGCAAAACTTGGTCATTTCTACTCGGAGGACCACAAAACAGGTATTCACGTCGAAAATT
>NW_027106005.1:135938-149834 GCF_000696795.3 Halyomorpha halys
GACTGTAAGGATTGGATTCTGGAGGAATTTGATGGTTTAGTGGAGCCCCAAAGCTCAACTCCGTATGTCCAGATAGGCCTTATGATAGTAATGTAGACCAGTCTTTTGTAATGGATTGGCAATTTAGACCGTCGTCGAAAATTCAAATTCGAAATTCTTCACGATCGGAATAATTTCCCTTACTGTATACACAAAAATAATGTAAAAATAGTTTAAGTATTTAAATTAATTATTTCTCTTGATTGGCTTATATTCCTAACTCAAATGATTAAAAAGAAATCAAGAAAAAGTATACTGATTATTTATTAAAAGGATGTTTAAAAAATCATGAAAAAAAAGAAGAAAAGAAAAGCGAGCGGTCATATACCGGTGGATGGAATACAAAAAGAGCTGTTTATTGTAAAAGAGCCAGGAAGGTAATTAAACTATGGAAAGGGAAGTTTTTTTTCGTTTTGCCCCCGCCGAGACTCGCCAACCAACCCCTTCTCTCTCCATACCACCGCTAAGACAAAACCAATTAAAAACAGCCTTTGTGTCTTCTCTCGATGTAGTAATAATTAATTTGGTGAAAAAAAAGAGATTTTTTTTTTCGGGTGGGGGAGAGCTCTTATTAACTTTACACAAAAGACTGACCACATCAATCTCCAAGCCCCTTGCCTTACTAACTTTTTTGGTAAATGATGTCACTTGGAAAATTCTGTTATCTCTCTTAGCCACCGAAGCCTCTCCCCCTCCTTATTATTCTTCTTTTTTACCCTTTCTCGATAGAGCCCAAAAAAAATATATATATTTATAATAATACAGTGAAACAGTATTTTATTTTTTTTAATTTTATTTATTTGTTGATATTAACAACTGTATAAAAAAATACAACCAGTAAATTTGTTCATAATGACATAATGATATGATACAGGATGTAGAGAAACTACCCAGTAGTAGAACTCTAAAAAAAGTTAAAAAAAAAAGGCAACGAGGCCATCTTCTTTTCAGGTGCCTTGGAGGATTGCCAGGAATGGAAGAGGAAGCAAGGTTAGAAACGAGTGGTTTTGGGTGGTTAAGGAGTTTATTATGGAAGGAATAATATCGGGTTCGGGCTAGATCGGTTACATAAGGAACATTTAGGTCTTTATGGATGGTTTTATTAGTAACAAAATAAGGAGCATTGAGGATTTTACGAAGGATTTTGGATTGTAAAGATTGGATACGAGAGGAATTCGAAGGTTTAGTGGAGCCCCAAAGCTCAACTCCGTATATCCAGATGGGCCTTATTATTGTCATGTAGATCAGTCTTTTGTAATGGATTGGAAGTTTAGACCGTTTGTCTAGTAAGTGCTGTAATAGTCGGAATCTGCGTGCAGTTTCCTGTCTTTTCAGTCTTGTGTGAGGATTCCAGGTTAGTCGTTGAAACAGTATTTAAAAAATAAAACGAATGACTAAGGCAAAAATGTATACATGGATGATGAACATAATTAGGTGGTTAATTAACTTCTTTATAATCGTTATATGTTTTAATATAAATTTTCTTTAATACATCCACTTGTTCTAGAAAGAGAGGGATTCAACGAATTGGTTATTTAAGAATTTTAACCTCTTTACAATATTAGTAATAGATACTAGCTGGTTAGTTTGTTAGGTTAATATTTTTTCTGGGCCGGTCCGTTTGTAGCTGAGGAAGTTAAGGCGTTGGTTTTTGCAAGGTTTGAGGTGTGGACGTTTATTTCTGTGGCGGTCCGCGAAATGAAAACTTGACTTCCCCAAAATGGTTAGAATAGGATAGTACCCAGTAGATAACCCTAATGTACAGCAGAAGTGACCAGGAAGCGAATCATAAAAAGAGTGTGGTGTCCCGATATTTTTTAGGTACTTTATATTATAATATTTTTATTGTTTAAATACAATCAATTGTGTCTAAAATAAATACATGAGTAAATTTACATATCAGAAAACATTAATTATGCAGTAAATTTTAAAACAGACACTAGAAATCTGAACCAACACTATGCAAAGATTTTAAGCAAAATTAATTTATAAAAATTATGTTAATATTTAAAATTACCTTTGATATGAATTTTACAAATAATAGAAATAGGAATTTTAACAAAAATAAATTTGAAATAAATAAATGTTACGCTTGACCTGAGTGTAAGGAAGTTTACAAATATTGTTATGATAGCAAGGTGTAATATAGTTAAACTAATTATAATTAAAAGTTTAATATTAATAATTAATATAATTCCCCAATGATTTTTTTTTTTTTAAGATATTTTATTTATCAATAATACTTTTAATTGCTAAAATTGGTAAAAATGAATGTATAATAAAAACTGTTTTATGATGGGCTGTCTGAGGATGGCCGAATTGGCCAAAACGTTGAGCTTCTGAGAAAATAAAAAAAATGTTTTGAGACTTTAATTTGGATACAATTGATTCTATTTAAACAATAATAACTAGTCACAAGAAAGTGAAAATATTATATATAAATTATTTATATTCTTATTTTCAATTTATCTCATTTTATAGATTATCGTATTTAAGTTTGACTAGCATAACATGAATAACTTAAATGTCTGTATCATTGTGAATGGTTGATTTCCTTTGAATAGCTTTATGATATTTATTGTCTCAATTATGTCCTTAAGCGTCGTAAATTACTTTATAGCACATTAAACTAGCTTTAATTTGATTGCTAACTATAAATTTGTACGTCTCGCGGCTCCTGGCCTATAGTTTTCCTAAAATAAATTTAAAATTACTGATTTTTCGTTATAGAATATTGCTTTTTAAAATACTGAATTATTGAACGTAAATAGCTATTAGGGCTCATATTTTAGAAAATTTACTCAACATTAAATTATAAGGTTTTCTAGTGTTGTTGGTAGTTTAAAGATATGGAGTTTCGAAAGAAATTTTTTTTGAAATAATAAAATAGCCACCATTTTTTATTCCCCCTCAAACTTAATACACTCATTAATTTTGACTAGTCATATAAATAAATATTATTAAAGTAATAAAAAATTGGGGAGAAATAATTGACTTTCCTATCTTTTTGGGTTTTTGGACTAATAGAGGAATGCGGATTGCTAAAACAGACTTTTGTAAAAAATGCGATACAGCATTGTAGAGAAGTGGCGCTGAAGGATTCAACTGAGTGTAGTTATTTTACTATAGAATTGACTTACACCACTTTTCCATCCTATATCTCATTTATAATTGTAAGCAAATTTAGAAAAAAAAACACTAAATAAAAAAATGTGCTGCCCAACTTCATTGGGTTCCCTCATACACAACATACTAATGACTAGTAAAGAACGATTTGTTTGAATCCCATTAATATAATTAGTCATAGCATATTTTTTTTTAAATTATCACATTATAAAAATGTTTGTATTATATATTAAAATAATAAATGATTTATTTTTTCCTTTTTATTATTTATTATTTCTTCCTAATCACGAGAGATAAAAAAACATTGTGTCATCTCTGTAACGTATTTTTTAATTCGGAGTTTGGCCGTTCACAGCGCAGAACTCACTTGGCGGTAAGATTTGAAGCTAACAGGTTCGTTTTATGTTTTATTCTCTTTTGTCCCCTATCTTTATTTTACATCTCCCTTCTTTTCTATTCTTTTTTCAATTTTCCTTACCCACGTTATTAGTAATGTTCACCATATAATATTATTGTTATTTTCAATTTTTTTTTTCTATTCATTTCTTTTGTTAAACTATACTTATATTTTGCCTCTTTATCTAATATTATAAATATATTTATTAATAAACTAATATATTCATATTTCTTTGTATTATATAACATTTTTATTTTATTTCCTTAATTATGTTATTTTACTTCACTCATCACTTTATTTTATTAATTCTATTCTGTACAATTATTTAATTTATGTCATTCTGTTTATATTTTCTGTATTCATTGGGTGTTATCTTGATCTGTTCTTAGCCCTGATGAAGGCTAGAAATTCTGGCCGAAACGTTGGCATGATTAAATAAGTTACTTCAACTCATTTGTGTTTTATTTTGACCGCACCCCCCAACCATCTTCTCCATTTCTTCCCTTACATATTTTAATTTTTTTCTTGCTTTTTATCGTTCTTTAAATATGTTTAATTTTATCATTATTTGAATTCTAAAAATCTTCTCTCTTTTTTTCAATCACACATAAAAATTAATTTAAATCAAAAGTATAAAAATTATATAAACATTGCAAATATAGTAAAAATATATATACATACATGAAATCCAACATGGTCGTTCCCATTTACAATCTATTAATATTTTTTAAAAAACACTAAAACATGCATATAAAAATTAAAATAAAATAAATAATTGTATTAAAATAAAAGTAATAAATCTAAAATTAATAATTATAGAAAGATACCAAATATCATAATAAAAAGCATCGATAAATATGAAAAGTAATTTATATATATTATTATATTGTATTTATTTTTTTATAAGAATATCTCCAATACGTCCTGTATTACAGTACAATGTATTATATGCACAAAATTATATTCTCTTCAGTTGTTGATCCTAACAGAAAAACAAACCATCTGTTTTTTTTTTCTAAATTGAATACGCAGACTCGTAGCACAGTTTTTGTAAAATGTTTGTTAAGAGATTGATCTAGAGGATTGGAGAGTTCTGAAGTAGGACAGATGGTAATCAGAAAATGAGGAACTCGGCGAAGAATGACGTTGGTAATCTTTCCATTGTCTTGTGGATACCATCGAGTCTGCTTTCCACTTTCAAAACACCTCGCGACGAAACGTTCATATTAATGAGTCGAAGATATTCGTTAAACTGATCGAACAAGGTTCTTAATGCAGAGAATATTTTCGATACCAATCTTGGGTTTCGAAACTGAAGTCGTGAATGACAGTCAACAAAGGCGAATAAAAATTAAATGAATAATTATAGTTTATATTGGAAACTATTACATAGTTTTTTAGGACTACTTACACGCAATATAAGATTTTAAAAATGGCTTTTACTCTGTCTGTTGAGGATATTATTGATTTTATACCCTTCTCAGGTTCTTCCCAAGCTTACATAACTCCGGAATTTCAAATGGAATGAGTTATTTTATTTATTTTTATAGGTTCTGATAATAAATCAGATTTTAAAGCGAATTCATATGGTGTACTTGGAACAAAATCGTAAAAAGTATTAAAAAAAAATTCGTTTTTCCAAATGAATCCTCATCATAATTAATTTGGAATTAAAAAATCCCTCGTAATGACGGATTATACGGATATTGAATTCTTAAATGATTTTTTTTTTTAGATTTTTCTTACCGTTAGCAAGCAGATCATAAAAAATGTAAAAAAATTGTCGTCATTGGCTATTTAAGCCTTCAGTGCCTGTTATAAATTCGTTTTAATCGTATATTTACAATCTGAATTCGAAAAGAAAATCATTAACGCCCTTAAAAAATAAACCACATGCCACACTTATAATCCTGTGAAAACCAAACCACAATTTCAACAATTGTAGATGTTAGGACTGAGACACCCTGTATATTAAAAAACATTCAGATAAAAATTAAAAAATACGAAGAATTTATTTATTTCAAATACACTTTATTACAGTTCAATAAAATTTAATAATTACCATAAAGATAATTTTTCAAGTTTTTAGAATATTAATTTCTTCAATTTCTATACACCCTGTTTGCATTCTATATTTACTCTTTTCATTAAAATTTAATCGTTACAACATGAAAATTTTATTTTTTTTTTAAATTAAGATTTTTTTAGGTACCAGACATTTTAAAGAGTGAGCCCAAAAATGACAGTTCCTAAATGATGAAAATGTTGGACACAAATAATTTCAGAAAGTGATGCTCGAAGGAGTATCATCATATAGTTTTGGAGTTTTGAAAAAGTTTAAGGATTTCACTTAAAATCTAAAATATTGATCTAGTTCCCACAAAATCAAAATTTTTCAGAAATAAATGAAGATTCTAGTTATTAATAAAGTAATAACATTTGTAAATATAATTATTTTATTTTATTTTTTATTTATTTATATTATCATGGACATAGTTTGATTATGTTCATTTGCTTTATTCTTCTGTTTGTATACATTTTAAGAAAGATTTTATTTATCTTTATGTACTTTTTTTATTTATTTATTTTTCTTTCTTAATTTATTTTATTTTAGTAAGAATGTGATCATTCATCACTATTACCTATTGCCCACCACGGTGTGGAAGATTGTAATATCTATCAATAAATAAAAAAAAATA
This sequence comes from Halyomorpha halys, assembly GCF_000696795.3. Classification (NCBI taxonomy): domain Eukaryota; kingdom Metazoa; phylum Arthropoda; class Insecta; order Hemiptera; family Pentatomidae; genus Halyomorpha; species Halyomorpha halys. Next base: position 142,200 of record NW_027106005.1, read on the forward strand.
ATATTAAGATTTGAAAACAACCAAAGATTTCCTGCCCTACAGTATCCTATAACAGTTGTCCACTTGTCCCTGTCGAACAGAACCTAGGAATACTAACTTGAAATCCTCATACAAGATTGAAAAGATAGGAAATTGCTAGTCGATTCCAACTATTACAGTGCTTACTAGACTAATATTGTAAACTTTTAATTATTTACAAAAGATTAATTTAAATGTCTATAATAAGGTCTATTTGGACTAATGGATTTGAGCTTCGAAGCTTTACTTAAACCATTGAACTCATCTCGTATCCAATCTTTACAACCTTAAAATCCTCAATGCTCCTAATATAGCCAGAACAAGACATCAACTCTTACATATTGACTCCCTAACTACACAAAACTCTCTTGTTTCTAACCTTGCTTCCTCTTAAATACCAGAGAGGCGTTCAGAAAAGAAGAGATATCAAACCTAGAAATTTTATGAAGTATCAGACCGCACATTAGGGGATAAATCAGGCGATTGATCCTGGATGCGGACCATACCCTTGTATAGTAGTTCACCATGAAACAGTGAATCCTTACCCAATACTGAACCATAGTGCCTATTTTTAATACGTTTTGAAGTCCTCCGTTTTTGTTTGTTGTAAAAAAATTCTCTTTAAGGTAAGGGGTTTTTGAAAGGATGGGGGTGGACCTTCATCCAATCATTTTTGACAATATAAGTTTGATGAGCGGGAGCTGGGTTAAATTGGATTATTTCGGGACCAGCTCTTGGTAATGTAATACAGTCTCGACGGGACTCGAACTTTTTCGTCCATCGCTTAATTAATGGAATTGGGCTTTCTTCCACCGATAATTGGTCAACTCTACCTTTAAAATCTTTTTTTCACATATATAAAAAAAGTAACAAGCAAGAAGCTTGTCCAGTGGTCACACACTAAAAGAGATTGGTTCATAAGCACAACAAATCCTACAATTTCTTACTGATGCTTCAAGAACATCCCTAAAATTATTGCGGATTTTATTTTCGGATTAGGGAAGCTCTCTTGTACACTTTCATCTTAAGCTAGGATTTCTAACAATTTTTTTTTGTTAGGGCAATGATAAACATCCTCGGATTTTTGCACTCAAAATCAAACAACATAATGACAATTATATTCTGAAAATGGCTAAAGAAGTATAGAAATTTCGAAATTTATAGGTAACAATTTGGCGTTGTTTAACAACGTGGTGTTCTTTGAAAAATCTTCAAAACATTACATCTCGACAACGGATTGAGATAGGAAAGTGGGATTTGTGGCACTCAAATATTTATTTATTATTTAATTGTTATTTTATTATTAATATCTATTACTTTTTTCAACATATATTTATTACTTTATATATAACTGCTTTTATCAAATATTTTTATCAATTATATTATATATATATTAATCTGTTATATTGTTATTTATATTTATATCTAATATTTTCATTTTATTCTATTTATGTTAAAGAGGAAAAAAATAAGGAAAAATAATAAGAAAACAGGGGAAAGATGAATTGGGTCAAGAGAGAAAATATTAACAATAAAAGATAAAAAAGAAAATTAAAAAAGGGATTAATAAAGAATAAAAAAGTATGGAAAGAAGAAAAAAAAGTACCAAAGTGATAAAGCAAAAAAAAAAAAAAAGGAAATCATATACTATATTATTTAGTCAAAGAGGAAATATTGGGTTAAGGGAGAAAATATATATATATAAAAGTAAAGGAAAAAAAATTAAGAAAAAAACATTTATTACTATTATTATTTAGTTGAACGTGCCTATATTTTTTAACATGTAAAAAATGATCACACTAGATATAAGTAAGCATGCTATGTATTTAGAAATCCAATACAGTTGGACAGCACAACGATTTATTTAAATAATATTTTTCTTTCTTTGGTAAATTATTTCTCTTTTAATCAGCAACATTTCCTCCAGGGATAGCCTGTATACGTATCTACAGGAATAATTAGTAATATCTATTACATAAATCAATTAATAATAATTTATACAGATTGAACATATTACTCAAGTTGGAGAAATTGTTAATGGACAATAAGCGTAAGTGTAATGTAAATTAGACATGTGTGATAGTGGGGGCTGACTCAGCTTGCAAGTGCCACCGGAATAATTAATCATATAGATGAGGAGTGGGGGAGGGGATTTAGCGAGCAGCTGGGCCCGTGTCCCATATCGATTCATCGCCGACAGGGCCACATATCGATATATCATATCGATGTAGGATATTCAGCGCTACCTACGCTCGGCCTCCCAGACCGTTCCAAATGTATAATTAGTATATATATCGTAAATACTGGCTAATTACATATGATTAGAGCTCACCTCGCCCATGAAGACCAATTAGGTTTAATTTATGGCGTTTTAATACGGGCCAATGGGTCGCTAATTGAAAAGGTATCGAGAGATAACGCACGCTGTTTTCATAAGTGAATTTTAAATGAGAAAAAAGGAATGAAACCTATAATCTTCTAATTGTAGAGGTTAGAAATTACATCCCTTATAATATAATCAAGGATTAGATAGTTTAGCCCCGTCTTTTTAACAAGGGGACATGGATCTATAATCTAACCAGAAATCGATATTTTAAATTGTTATCTTCTACATCGTGTATACAGCTGACATACCAGATATGCCGATGACACATGTGTGGTCGCAATTAATAATAAACCTTTAATTACATCCCAAACTCTCCAATCCCATATCACAGCCCTTGAAGAATAGTGTCGTAATTGGAGGGTTAAAATATATCCAATCAAATAACATTTAAACCTCCGTCGTAAACCTACCGGCCTCCATACATTATCCTTAAATAATGTTGCTCTTACCCTTGTCGAACAGATCCGCTACCTTGGACTACATCTGGACAAACAACTAACCTGGAATTCTCACACAAGATAGACTGCACGTCGATTCCGACTATTACAGCACTTACTAGATAAACGGACTAAACTTCAAACACATTACAAAAGACTGATCTACATGAATGTAATAAGGCCAATATGGAAATATGGAGTTGAGCTTTGGGGCTCCACTAAACCTTCGAATTCCTCTAGTATCCAATCCTTACAATCCAAAATCCTTCGTAAAATCCTCAATGCTCCTTACTTTGTCACAAATAAAATCATACCTAAAGACCTTAATGTTTCCTATGCAACCGATCTAGCCCGAACCAGATATCACTCCTTCCATTATAAACTCCCTAACAACTCAAACCCCCTAGTTTCTAGCCTTGCATCTTCTTCCATTCCTGACAATCCTCCGAGGTGCCTCGGAAAAGAAGATGGCCACGAGACTAGCTAATGAATAATGTCATTAGAGTGCTACCAATGGGTAGTTGCTCTACACGCCAGTAACAATCCACTTTAACTAAGATCAAATTTACTGAATGTATTATGTAATATACAGTTGTAAATTTCAATAAAGATATTTTTAAAAAATAATAATATTTAAATCATCTAAGAATTCTACAAGTCTTGGATTTTGCGACAAACATGTAGATCTGACGAATTCATACCGAGCACTTTTTTGATCCCTCCTCGAGGTATACATCGCGATATACGGCGCGGAAAATCGAAACAGAACAATCAAGAATCCCTAATAATGATTTGATTTTTTTTTTAACCGCTCAAGGAGACTGCAATTGCTGTCTTGATGAATTTTTTATTAACTGAAAGATAACTAGAGGTTACTTCCTATTGAAAAGGAAATTCTCATTCCTTTGTCACTATTATTTTAACACTCCAAGAAGAAATTGGTTGCATGGCGAAGGAAGGAAATTTCCTGCTAAAACCGAGGACGAAAGATTAGAATAATTACAATATGTTAGGCGCCATGTTACAAAATTTGTGAAATTAAGTGTATTTCTGTTTGAATTCTATATCAATTTTCTTTCATTTGGGATAAAGGAAAACTATTAGTACTAACAAACCTTTTTCCTAAGTAAATATTCCTTATTCCTTTGTGTTATTAATTTTCTCTTCAATTAATAACGAAGAAATGTTAAAATTCAAAGTATGAATATTACTGACTGATAGTAAACATACGAAATAACAAAATATAATTTAGTAAAAATCCCAATTCTTCGGGGAAATCACCTATATGTTATTTCAAGTACACAATTGAGAAAATTGGTTCTATTTGCTTAACTGTGGGTCACGTCTCTTATTTCGGTCTGATTTGGTTCTCTGTAAAAATCAGTTAGTTTTGAACACGCAAGTAGTTTCGGTGTATTTGGCTAACCCACATTAATACAAAGAGCTCAATTTTAAACGACCTTTCTCAAAAATAAATAAAATATTTATCCTAGCTAATGTAAAGAAAACATTTGTTTTCCAAACTTTATTATATTTCTTTTCAGGTATCCAAGTTCTGATTATTATTAATTTGTGGACATGAGTCATTTTAAATTGAAAATCATTTTTATAAATTCCAAAATGAATAGTGGTCCTATTTTTTTTTTATATGTATTAAAGTATTTTATAGTTAATTTTTTTATTTTTCATTATCGCTGTTTTAAAACAATGTTTGCCTTTTAAATTGCACTTCCCTCCTTATTATTATAAGAACTTGATAATATAAGAACTTTGGGTGAGCCCGAAACCTAGTTCAGATATTAAAAGAATAAATAAATGGATTCCTGATATATATAATAAAATTTTAACAAACGAAACCCTTTAAAACTTAGTTTTAGGATCGAAACTAATGAATTATATTTAAAATTTGTTTTCCAATCAAATTAGCAAGATTAATTTTCTAATTTTTTTTTAAATTTACTTACTTAAATTTGTGAGCAGGAATTAAAAAATAAATCGTTTATACAATAATTTTAATATATTAAGTGAGAAGAAAACTATAAACAAAGAGAAAATCAAATGAAAAAAATATTAGGATAACACGTGTCCAATTTTGTTTAATAGAATTTATATATTTCTCTAGATATAAAAGCGTTTTTAGTGATCACCGAGCAATATTTTATTTTACATATAAGGCGTAATTAATTAATAATAAAAATTGGTCGTAAAAACTGATGAAGAACACATAAAATGGAGGTTGTTTCACCATTATACCTCGTTAGTCGTAAAAATTGATGTATACGGCACTTATTTTTAAAAATTTCAGAGCCAGCAATTAGTAATTAAAATTAATAAAAAATTAAAAACAAGCGTAAAAATTTTAATTAAACAATTGAACATATATTACTGACTGAATGATTCAAAATCGAAACTCACAGTTTTATAAGACTAAAAATAATCATCAACAAAATAACATAAATTAGCAATAATAACAATAAGTATTGTACTCACCATTGTAGGATGCTTGTCTTTCTCGATTCAGCTCATAAATGGAATCTGAAATTAAAATTATATATTAAAATATTGTAAATAGTTAAGTTATATGGATAAGAAATTAGTAGATTCATTATATAATTATACTGTAGTCAGAGGTAAATAAAACAATATTTTTACAACATATTTCAGTACTTATTAATACAGAAAAAAAATGACAACAGTTCTTACTATTAAGAATATTTTTTTGTTCCTTTTAAAAAGAAATAAGGATTATAGAAAAAAAATTTTCTTTCAAAACTTAAATAGTTTGAAATTAATTTTTTTGCTGGACATTTCTTTGGCCTGAAGGAAGAAGGTTTTTTTTTTGTCGGAATTGAGAAAAACTTATATGTACTTTTTTTTTTATTAAAAGAAACAATAATAATTTCATCTATCCCATAAACTAGAGGCAGTTCATCTCAACACATCGCCTGGGGTTATTGGACTGTTGTGTTATCACATGTGATTTTTTCGCTCCAATTGAAAAAATGTGTATTTTTTAGATGAAAACTGGCATTTTGGAAAATAAAAGCTTTGTTTATGGTATTTCATTTTTAATTAGATGCTCAAAAAATTATTATATGTATACTTTAATAACATAAAGTCCGATCCCAAACGTATAATCATTACGTATCAATACATCTTAGGATCCAAGACAATGTTTTAACGGGAATAAAACGCACGAGTTATTCACTTGGCGCCCAAACCGCAAATGAATTGCATTAGTTTACATTTAAGGAGGGGAAATTGTACAAGAGCCAGAAAGACAAAAAGGCAGTTATTTCACCCCATTTTTTTATTACTCTTTTGAAAACTATGTATTATTACTAGTCAAAATTTATGAATCTGCCAAGTATAGGTAGGGGGAATAAAAAATGGCGGCTGTTTCAAAACGTTAAAAATAATTAATTTTTTATTCGGAGCTTTATATCTTTAAAACTACCATCAACACCAGAAAACCTAAGAGAACATTATTTAAAGTAGAGTACATTTTCTAAAACATTAGACCTAATAGAGCTATTTACGTTCGATAGTTCTCGAGATATATCTCTTTAAAAAGCAACATTTTACAAAAATCTACTGAAAGATTGATAGTTAGTGAATTTATTTTGAGAAATTTATATCTCAAAAGCCATTCGATGTATAAAGGTCTATTAACACCCAAATTAAAGCTAGTTTATGTACCATTAAGAAGTTCCTGACGATTATCTTCGTAGGAGTTGTAGTTTTCATGATATTTGCTAAAATAAATTGATTTTTAGTTGTTCGGACAAATTTTCATTTGCCAAATTTATATTCAAATGCGAATATCATAAAACCTACTATCCCTACGACGATAAACGAATTATACTACTTCATAGTCCATTGAACTAGCTTTAATTTGAGTGCTAATAGACATCTGTACGTCAAATGGTTTTTGAGATAAAGATTTTTCAAAATAAATTCACTTGCATCCAATCTTTCAGTACATTTTTTTATGAAATGTTGCATTTCAAAAAGCTATATTTCGAACAATATTGAACGTAAATAGCTCTATTAAGGCTTATATTTTAGCAAATTTACTCTACTTCAAATGATGTTCTCTTAGGTTTTTTAGCGTTGTTGATAGTTTTAAAGATACAGGAATGAAAAATTAATTTGTTTTAAAGTTTTGAAACAGCCGTATGAGGCAGACTCATCAATTTCGACTTGTAGTTACACATTGTTTTCATTAAAATAATCAAAAATTGGGAAAAAATAACTGGGTTTTTTTCGCCACAACAAAATTGTGTTGTTGTGGTTGCTTATACATGGGTATGGCTGCTTTATGAATTTAATGTCCGTGGCCATTTTTTTCTTTTTTTAGTGTTATCAATTACTGATTTTCCAACCTTCCTCTATGAAATAAATAAGTACTTATATCATTTCTATTAACAATTCAGGATTAGTACTTGACCAAAGAGAGACCAAAATTCAAAGTTAGATGAACGATCTGATGACGACGGTCTGAATCCATATTGGAAGAGCCCTACTACTAACCACTACGAGAACATAGGGGGGTCTTTATAGGGGGGCTGCCTCAGCAGGGCCATTGTGACCGTAATTAGCAGGGCTACGTGATCCGCCCCTGATCAAAGGGACCGCTCCTCAATGAGCGCACTCCATAGCTCTCCGGTCCAGCTCCTAATCAATGGACATGGATACGCTACCCTACGGCTTAGTTCTACAATAGGGGCATTCATGATCTTTGGTTTAACATGTTAAAGCGTGTTAAATGGAAAAACTCATGTTAAATCGAAA
>NW_027106005.1:150424-150945 GCF_000696795.3 Halyomorpha halys
AAATAGGGCTGCTCACAATCTTATAGTTATAACATTTAACATGGTAAAACATTTAACACAACATCATGAATACCCCTAATGGTATTCACGAATCACGAGAAGGTAAATAAGATTATTTTTTTAATTTATCATAACTTTTGAGGTGTATTATTTTGGCAAGTTGAATTTTTTTAGTCCGTTTTTCAAAAACGGTCAAAATAATTTTAACTGGACGGGATACGAAATTATCACGACCCGAAATAATTGATAATAAAAAAAAAAAATAATTGATTTATTTAAATTTTTTTTTTAGAAATTTAATCCGGGACATTAAATAACAAAAATACATAATGAGTTGATAATAGTAAGTGGGTTATATAAGAGAAGATGGTTGGTGGTGCATTTAGTGAAGAACACAAATAAAAGCCTATTTACTAATGCCTACGTTTCGGCAAGATTTTTAAGCCTACATCAAAATCCTTCGTAAAATCCTTAATGCTGCTTACTTTGTCACAAATCAAGTCATCCATTAGGACCTCAAT
>NW_027106005.1:151195-159071 GCF_000696795.3 Halyomorpha halys
AAAAAAAAAAAAAAAAAAAAGCCTTCTTCAGGACTAAGTTCAAAAAAACTGGACCAAAAAAAATCAACTAAATTATTTAAAAACTGAAATAATATAAAATATATGAAGAAAAACCCGTACGTGATTAATTTACATATCAACTTTATTTTCTTCTTTCATTCTTAATTTTATTATTACTATTTTTCTTGTATATTATTATGTACATTTTAAATATTCTTATATTATCTGTTATCCTGTTATTATGTACTGCCCTCCCCCCATAATAACTGTTAAAAAAATGTAGCAGTTACATAATCTTGTAAGGCCCACCAGGCCGATCTGGTATTAAATAAATAAAAAATCCAATACATCTTTAAAAATATCAGTAGGATTTAGATTTGTGTTGTTTTGTAGAGAATTTCATAATATTTTAAATGAGTGGCTGCAATTTTCCAGATGTATAGTTTTCGAAAAAAAATTTTTAGGTATTAAACATTTTTTTTTAAGCACGTAAATTCCATTTTTTTTGTTTTTTGAGGCACACTGATTAATAATCCAGCGAGTGAAACGTTACAGACACATACATACTGCTTTTATTAAAGACATGGAGGAACAAGGTCTACAAATCGTTGAGGAACAATAACGTAACCAATTGTCCTCCAGTTCTTGTAAGTACTTACAAGGGATTACCCTCAGCGGTATATTTAAATCCGAGCCGCCGGATAGAAGAGCTAGTTACAAGTTGCTAAAGTTTATTCGTCCCGATTGGAAGGAGCTCAGTGGATTTATGTCTCTGTTTTATTCATGTTCTTCCATTCCTTGCCCCATTTCTCGCTCCTTCGTCCCTCTCTCGCCCAACTCACCTTGCCGAATATTAGCAAACTAAATTGGAAGGGCCTTCTTTTGTAGGAGAACTAGGGGAGAGGAGTTGAGGATTTACTGCGGAGGTTAAGAGGATTGAAGTCATTCACGGGGTAGGAACATCTCTGAGAAACAGACTCTGAACGCTTCGCGATGCTTTGCAGAATACATTCATGCTTTAATCTGTCAAAAAAAAATAAAAATAATTTTTTGAATTAAATAATACATCCTTATAAACTAAAATCCTTCGTAAAATCCTCAGTGCTCCTTACTTTGTCACAAATAAGATCATACATAAAGACCTTAAATATTCCATATGTAACCGATAAACTCCCTAACCACCCAAATCCACTTCCTAATCTTACTTCCTCTTCCATCCCTGTCTGAAAAGAAAATGGCCACAAGACCTGGTAATGTAAAAACGTCATTAGAGTGCAACCAAAGGGAAGTTTCTCTATACGCCTATATCACTCCATTATAACTGAGATCAAATTTACTGAATGCATAATATAATGTACAGTTGTAAATTTCAATAAAGATATTAAAAAAAAAATAATATGCCAATCAGTGGTTCATAGATACTGTTAAAGATTTCTGAACCAAACAAATCAAATCTGAATGTAAAGGATTACATAAAGGGAGTCTGTAAATGTTGTAATGTAAATACTTTACTGCACAAGTTATTAAGTATCTTGAAACGGCATGATCTAGTGTCAGCTATAAGAACCCACTCAGCATACCAACGCCGCCTGAATGACGTCATAAGCTCAACAGTTGTAACATTGTAATCAAGATCAGTTAATTGATTGTCTCTCGTGTTCCATAAGCATTTTTTGAAGTTCCTTCTTGGACATCCTTCCATCTTCTTTTCCTTACATTCATAAGCTCTAAAGACTGGTTCCGTTTCGGCTTGTTACCCTCTAGATCAAAAGACTTGTAATAACTTCGAAAGTCTAGGATCCTTTCGGTTACCTCTTATCTATCCTATCTTGCCTATATGAAATAATATCTCATTCCTACCTCCCTTTTGAATGTGAATAAACCCGTATGCATTCTGATGATGTTAACCAATCTCATGGGCATTTCGAAAATAAAAGGATGATTGGTGAAAGTACGAAGCTCGAACTTAAAGTAGCCGTCACGAAATTAGGAACTTGAGTCCCTCAAAACACCCAGCGCATGCCAGATTGCTAGGCATTGTTGCTAATTAGGTGTTCTGATAAAATATTTGAATCTTGTTCTATCAGGAGTTATTTTTGCAAGGAATTTTAGCAACTTACACTTCTGAACTTTAACAAGCAAGAAGAAATAAAATCTGCTAACAATACTTGATCCTTATACCTACTTAACAGATACCTCGATAACTTATTCCAATATCCCCGAAATTCGATAAATTATAGGAAAATAGACTTTAACTAATAGAGTTTTACTATATTATTTAATACGATATAAACGATTTGACAATGACCATTAGGGTTGAAGGAATAAGAGAATGTAATAAATGGAAGATAATAAATGTGGCGGTAAAGAAATGTAGCTTAAAATAATAAAATAACAATATATTATCGAGCAACATTTCGCCTCACTTTGCAGTGCATCTTCATAGCTCTTGTCTAGCAACTAAAAAAAAGACAAACAATTTCACCTTTTTGACCACAACTCTATCTTCCAAACCACCACCACTATCTTCTTTCATCCAGGAACGTTAAACTGATAATATTAAAAGTTGAAGTAAATTAATTAATTTTTAAGAATCGTCATATTTCAATTTTAGAAATGACAGTAGTTGAAAGAATACAGTAAAGTTATCAAAAACTTATTATGATGACCCCTTTGAAATAATTTTTTTAAAAATTTTATTAGCCGATATAAATTATTTTTCTTTATCTTATAAATCCATAAAATATGATACATGTCGAAAAATTCCTATATACAGTTTACACAGATGCAACCTTCGAACGCGTGGAAACTGCTCTTAAACCTCTACTCATTAAGAAGCCTTGCTAGGGCGATCAGGAGATAAGAGAAGTTAACAGCGGTGTAGCTTATCAAAAAGTTGGCAACCCTCGGGACAGATAAGACTAGGAGAACAAGATATAGGAATGGAGGCGGGAGGAGAAGATCCCTTATATAGATAGCGTCCATTAGGCTTAGTTTAGGGCGAGTCGCGAGGTGCTAATTAGGAGGGAGGAAGTGAAAAATAAACTCCAAGACCTCTTAGGGCCGGTCTCGGATCCAAAGATATGCCTTCGAGAGGCAGTTTATAAGGAGGATCTAGGTTCCGTTCAAGGGGGAACTTGAGGAAATGATCATTAGGTCTTCAATAATTAAATAAGGAGCATTTTTAAAAAATATTGTAATGGATTTAGACAAGGCTTTTGGCTTAGAACCATGCTGTTTGATATTCTAGTGTATTTACCGCGTCTTTGTAAAGGTATCCAGTTGGAATGTTAAGCTTTTGTTGAAAATGTAACCTCCATCTATGAGAAGTGCTTTCAAACTATATTGTACCATATCTGTCCTTTACCAGAAGAACTAATAAATAGATCTTTTTTTTTTTATATTCATTTCTTTCGTTAAATTAATGTTACGGTTGCCATGGTGAAATAAAAACACTGGCTAGATCTGTATAGACAAGAGGTGTTACGGTAGTCATGGTGAAAAACAAAGCACGAGAGATATGTTTGAGACGAGTGGGTTTTGGTTTTGTGAACTGTCACCTTTCATTTTGGAACACGTTACGATTGTTCAATGTGAAGTGGCAATAGTTTAAAGGCTCTCTGTCTTAACTGTTTGAACCGGAATATCACCATGTGAGAAATGTTGTCATATATGTTTTGTTTTTCAAAATTATGGTGTTTACTTCAATAGACGATCATTAACAATAGAATTGGAGGACTACGTGGGGTTTGAACTAGATTTTATTTTGTTTGTTGTTAAGGTTAAGTCAACCTATAAGTTTTAATTGTTTTGTTAATTGATAAGAATTCTTTTTTTTTCCTTTTTCAGTCTCTGTATATATATTTTTTTCTTCTTATTATTAAACTTTTGTACATATAGTTCAGCTGTTCTTTCTCTGCTTTCAACTTGTTAATTTACTTATATTTTTTTTGTTGTTCACGGAATAGGTAACACCCCTAAGTTTTCTGTTATCTACTTGTAAAGGTATTCGCCAGTGGTTATAATTCAAGAATTGTTTATATAGGGGTATATTTTAGTTATATTGTAAGAAGTAATTTATTCTTTATTGTTTTGTTCTTTTTTCCTTCTGCGATTATTTATTTTTTTTTATTTGACTTTTACTCACCCCTTCTTCGCTGAGCGTGGGCAACGTTAAACGTATAAAAAGGTCAAAATTTGCGGTTATACTTAACTTATATTTTGCCTCTTTATCTAATATTATGGTTACATATTTCATTTGTTACATATATTTTTTTTCTCCCAATTTTATTATTCTTCCCATAATTTTAATTTTTAAATTATTAATAAACTAATATATTCATATTTCTTTGCATTATATAACTTCATCTTTATTTTATTTCCTTAATTATGTTATTTTACCTACTTATTCAATTAACTGTGTATACATTTTATTTTCCACTTCTTTTATCACTTTATTTTATTAATTCCATTCTGTATAATTATTTACTTTATGTCATTCTGTTTATATTTTATTTTCTGTAATCATTGGTTGTTATCTTGTTCTGTTCTTAGCCCTGATGAAGGCTAGAAACTCTGGCCGAAACATTAGGAAGATTAAATAAGTTACTATAACTTATTTGTGTTTTATTTTGACCGCACCTCCCAACCATCCCCTCGTATAAGTCATCCACGGTCAACTACCTCTCATGATGATGATGATGATAATAAATAGATCAATCACAAAGAAAATTAAAAAAGAAATATTTGATTGGGTACTTTCTTACTTTTATGATTTCCAATAACTGATTTTGATTCACCATATATGCCTGTAGTTCTTCATAAATCCACTTAATGACCTCGATTCATAATATTATGATTTATATTAGCAATACATATGTGTATATGTGTATTTAATTATATATATTATTATTTAGATATACTTAGATCCTTAATTTTATCCTATTCTTGTTGTTTTATTGAATGATTTAGTTTCAATGCCTTATTTGTTTTGTTTTTTTATATTACATATCATATTACACATTGTATATATTATATGTTGTATAAGGTTATATTTATTACTATTTATATATTAAATTGTATTCTTATTTTTAATCAGGTTCCCTTTATACTTATTAGCCGATTATTATTAATTCATTATTATTCACTTCGTAAATACACAGTAAATATGGACAAACGACGGACATGGAATCCTCATACAAGACAGAAAAGACAGGAAACTGCTCGTCGATTCCGATTATTACAACATTTACTAGACAAACGGTCCAAACTTCCAATCCATTACAAAAGACTGATCTACATGACTATTATAAGGCCTATTTGGACATACGGAGTTGATCTATGGGGCTCCACTAAACCATCTAATTCCTCTCGTATCCAATCCTTACAGTCCAAAATCCTTCGTAAAATCCTTAATGGTCCTTACTTTGTCACAAATCAAATCATCCAACAGGACCTTAATGTCCATAATAAACTTCCCAACCACCCAAACCAACTCGTTTCTAACCTGGCTTCTCCTTCACTACCTAATAATCCTCCTAGACATCTGAAAAGAAGATGGCCTCGAGATCTTCTCTTTTGTAAATGTTTTTGGAATTCTATCAATGGGTAGATTCTCCACATGTTTTTATCTGACATAATATCACTTACAGCAAATTTACTTGATGTGTATATATGTATACAGTTGTAAATATCAATAAATAAATTATTAAAAAAAAAAAAAAAAAAAATACACAGTAGAGTACTCTTAAACTGTTAAGAGTTTCTTCCTTCTTTTATTTTTGTTTTCTTTAGTTTTTAATGAATTTGGTAAAATTGATCCTAAAGTATTTTTGCACTGATTCAAGAGTTTAGTAAAACTTTTTACCAGAGAAGACTAGCAGTTTTAGAAATATAGGTGTCTCATGGAACATAAGTTGGCGTAAGCGTAAGCAAAAATGCATGGAATTAAAAAAAATTGATAGTGGACCATTTTTGGATTGATTTATAACATTTCTGTAATATTAAAACATAGCGGACGAGCCGTTTTAGTTGTGACGATATAGGTTTGCGCCTATATGCGTAACGGAAAAAGGATGGGGATTTGATGTTACTAGATAATTTTTTCCAAATCTCCAACTTTTCTCTATCTTTGCTTGGTCTATTAAAGGTAATTGAAATGTGATGACCTTGAAAATTAAATTTAAAAAATGACTTCATAATATAGAAATACTTTTTTTATAATAAAAACAATGTAGAATTATATAAATAGAATTAGCTCAAAAAGTGGCAAGCAAAGGCAAAACATAGAGTACAAACAAAACCCTTTCCCCACACTACTGCACTAAACAAGCTCTTTGCTCTTCGATGCTGGACATCACAAGGGGCATTAACACCTCTGATCATTTGATCCCTCTGTGTTGGTTAGAGTACACAAACAGACCGATTGCCCACAGATCAGGTAAAGAGAACCCTCAGGCAATGGATCCATAAATTCTTAAAAATCTTGATGGTATATGCATCCTTTTATAGGAGTAACGCACTTTGAAAAGAAATACTGTTACAACACCAGTGGTTGTGCAAGGAAGTGATATGGTCAAACTTCAAGAGACTGGATGGATCTAGGACTTCCAAGCGTACAGGGTTGACTCACGGCTAATGTAACACAATAATAATTATCTACGCAGCTGAACACAGATCTTTGGAGTTTGTAGGCACTGTGCTCTCTACCACTGAGCCATCATGCTCCATATATTTACATACAAATATTATCTACTAAATAATAATTTAGTAAAAAAAAAACGTACACATGTGGTATTTAATTCTTGTACCAATGAAGGTGCTAAATGCCTTGGATATGTAATCTAATGATAATAGTGTTTTAGGGCTCAACTAATAAAAATAATTTTGGATAATTACCTTCACTAATTATCCTGGCCTCCCATAGACAACAGGCACGCCTTCTACTTACCTAAAACTGTAATGATTCCCTCCGACTATTAAAGCGAGTTCACATATCGGGCTAAATCGTCTACGAGAACATAAAAAAGGAAAATAACAGCCATTTTCCCGAGAATCTGCCATTTTAAATATAATTTCCGTGTCATTTAATCTTAGAGCGGGACTCAACAATGGCGAGTTATGAATTTTAATGCCCCGAGAAGGGCTAATGGCGTCGAGAAAATCGGCTCCTCATTTCGTAGCCACCTCCAATCCTTCACTTTATTACTTTCTAAAAGTGAATTTCCTCCAAAGTTCCAGTCAGCGGAGGGGGGGGGGGAGGAGGGAGCGCTTTACATAAATTAGAATAAGTTCCTCGACTACCGGACTTATAATTTGTGCGGGCACAATAGAGAGAGAAAACAAATAATTTAGAAGCAGGAGGATTTGAATACTGTTTAAAATGTATGTGAGGAGAAGGAGGCGGTAACGAGATCCTTTGTGTGCTCTACGGTCCTCTTGTTATTCGGGCCTTCAAAGGCGATCTCTCTTGTCAGGTTTATGCCATCGGGGTCAACATCGCTTTGCATCTCTTACGGTTGGAGTTTATGGCATCCATGGCCAGTCTCGGACCTTAACATTGTTCCGAATTCATACAAAACCTACATAAATAAAAGGTAGCGAACAGAATATAAAGGATGGTGGGATAGTACACTCTTGTGGCTTTATATATTATTGCTAATAACGTATATCTATTTAATAATCATTTTTAGAAGTGATGATGAAGATTCTTAATCATTACCAAAACCAAATAAAAATTAATTCAATAATATTTTTTTTACATACTTACATATTTAATTACCTATATATACGTTTTATTTTCCACTTCTTTCATTACTTTTTTTTTTATTGATTTTCATACTGAAACGATTATTTACTTTAATCATTTTATATATAT
>NW_027106005.1:159709-169545 GCF_000696795.3 Halyomorpha halys
GCAAGGTTAGAAACGAGTGGGTTTGGGTGCTTAGGGAGTTTATTATGGAAGGAATAATATCGGGTTCGGGCTAGATTTATTACATAAGGAACATTTAGGTCTTTATGGCAATATTAAATACGTTTTTTCAACTTATTTGTGCTACTTAACTTACGTAGCTTCGAAGCGACTTAAGAAGACAAAACTTTCCAGCAATATTCTAATGCATTCTGGAAATTCTCAAAGGTCACAAATCTGCCACATCAGCACAATACATTTTGACTTGTGTTACACTTGTCACCGGAAACAACGCGTTGACTCATTATTATCTTTGTCAGGATATACACCTAATTATAATTCCTTAGTTAGAGACATGCAAACTCAGTCTTCCGATTAATGTTAAGGCAACAAAGTAAATTATAAATCTGTCTTCATCTGTAGCTACTTTGAATTAAAAAATATTTTTAATAATTATCTCTGTTCTTTTAATTCTCCTGGGCGTGAGTTTTTTGACCCTTTAAATAAAGGAGGTGTGCTCAGCGAACTATAGATAGGTTAGCAAAAATTAATTCATATTATTCATTCATGATAAGTTTTCTAGCCAAAAAAAACAACAAAAAAAAAACATGAAAGTGCAACTAATAGTACAACAACTTATACATTGAAGTTGATAAAAAAATTAAATAGAATTTTAAGTTAGTAAAAATTTATCTTGAACAAATCTCGGAAAATCAAATTGTTTAGATACCGCATGTCCGGAATACTACAATCAAAAGTTGGGTCTAAAAATTTATTTTCTTCATGAGCCTATATCTCGAAACTTAATAGATGATTTAAAAAATAAAAATAGTTTTGAACATATATTTTTCTTATCTACACATACCTCACTTGAATTTATAGTTATACTGAAATACAGTATAAACACAGTATGCATTTCACACTCCTTCTTCCCCTTAGACTACGCCTATATCGATCGCGACACACTTTTAAGATAAAAAGTAGATTTTATATACTGAAAAGTTGGCCACCCCTGCGTTATATAGCACAATATAACGATATGATACGTTGGAATAAAATTAAATAGTTGTATAATTATTTTGATAACTTTATTGACCACCACCCGGACTTTATGGACCTATATATTGTACACACGATCTAACGAAAAATAATTTTATTTTTATTAAAAAAACAGATCATTTTTCGCTTCTCACACTACATTAGCTAACATTTGAGCTGCACCACTTTTATAAACTAAACGATTTTATTAAGTAAAAAATTGAAAAAATACTGGAAGAATATAGTTGACCGTGTGAAGTAGATTGTAGGATAGTCCGGGTTATGATGAATAAAGTTATCAAAATAGTAAAAGAAAACTATTGATTGTTAACCAACGTTTTGCCCTACTTTGTTTCAGGGCTGTAAGAATGAAGTTATGCTACCAACAGTTAGTATTCTTATTAACAGTTAGTATTCCTATCTAGACTATCTTCCTAGAATTTTAAAAAATACTGTATACAAAAGTTTGATTATTATTATTAAATTGATTTTGGGCGCATCAGTTTCTGGATTAGACCAAACATTTCTTTAAAATCAGGTTTGGTTTTAAAACATTCAAAATAGAAAAGTCAATCATGATCCATGGCCATCTTCGACTACAGACACTTTCCTTCAGAGTAGATGCAGATTATAGGAGAACTTCAAGAAGTGGCCTGGATCCTCGAAAGCTCTCAGAGAGTAAAGATAAGAGATCTGGTTCTCACGGGAGCGGCTCACGAATCACATCCTCCCTTATCGCCGAGGTACTCCGGTTGTTCTTGTAATTGATGGCACGGCGGTACCTGACCTGACTCCCCTATTGGGCACCGCTTCGGTGTGAAACTTGAGGTAATTTTTACGAATGTTCAAAGAAGAATACAAATGTTAATAAATCATTGTCTTTATCAAACGAGAATGCGCCAGTATAAGAGCCCGGAAAAAAAGTAATTTATTTAACTCTAATTTTTGGTTATTTTAATGAAAATAACGTATAATTTCTAGTCAAAATTGGTCAGTCTGGCAAGTACAGTTAGTGGGAATAAAAAATGACAGCTGTTCCAAAAATAAATAAATTTTTTTTTAATTAATTTTTTATTCGGAGCTCCATATCTTTGTAATTACCTACAATATTAGAAGAATTAAAAATAATTTAAATTAAAGTAAATTTTCTAAAATATGAGCCCTAATGGAGTTGTTTTCTTTCAATAGTTCCCGAGATCCAGCATTTTAAAAAGTAACATTTCATAAAATATATACTCAAAAGTCACTAGTTAGTATATATATTGTAGGAAATTTATTACAGATGTCTATTAGCACTCGAATTAAAGCTAGTTTAATGTACCAGGGCATTCAAAAAGTCCTGTCGTTTTTCGTTTGTTCGTTGTTTATTTTGATTCTAGAGTGTTTGCTAATTAATTCCGTTCAATACAACTTTTATCCATGTAAACACAAATGTTTATACTTTATGAATAGGAGGCTAAGGAGGATTAATTTAATACAGTCACCATCCAACTGTCTAGTTAAAATGATTCCAGTTGAAACTCAAATTCGGTCGATTTTGCTCTATGAGTTTAAACTTGGCTCAAAAGCTGCAGAAACTGCTAGAAAAATATGCTCCGTGTTTGGGGAAGATGTGCTGTCTGAGCGGAAGGCACAATTTTGGTTTTCAAAATTTCGTGGAGGCGACGAGACACTAGAAGACAAGGCACGCTCAGGTCGACCAACTGTAGTTGATAAGGAGGACGTTCGAAGAGTAGTAGAGTTGGATCCGCGTCAAAGTTGTTCAGAGATAGCCTCTCAACTTAATATCTCAGCCACCACTGCCTGGAATTACCTTAAAGAACTGGGAAAAGTGAAAAAACTGGATAAATGGATTCCTCATAAGCTTTCAGATGCCAATATGCTTGTTCGCTTGACAACTGCATCTTCGTTAACTTCCCGCTTGAAAGTCGAACCCTTTTTGAATCGAATCATCACCTGTGATGAGAAATGGGTGTTGTACAACAACTTCAGACGATCATATCAGTGGTTGTCGGCAGATGAGAAACCTAAACAATTTCCAAAACCAGATCTCCATCCAAAGAAAGTTTTGCTCATTGTTTTCTGGACAGCCAAAGGTATAGTGCATTTTGAGATTCTGAATCAAGGGCAAACCATCACTGCAGAAGTATACTGCAATATACTGGACCATTGCCAATCCAAGCTTAAGACTTTTGATCCCTGCTTAGTCAACAGAAGAAGACCTTTGCTTCTTCAAGACAACGCTCGACCACACACCGCCAAATTGACCAGGGAAAAATTGACAGAAATAGGCTGGGAAGTTTTGCCTCACCCACCATATTCCCCTGACCTGTCACCCACTGATTATCACCTATTCAGAGATCTCGACAACAATCTGAGACAAAAATGTTTTCAAGACCGTGACAACCTAATTCACGAACTGACCACTTATTTTTGCAGTAAAAATCAACAGTTTTTTAAGGAAGGAATTTGGGCTTTACCATCTCGTTGGGAGAAGGTTACCGACTGTAACGGTGGATATTTTGATGAATAAAGGTGATTATTTGAAAATATTTATTTATTTATAATTTCCCCCAAAAAAACGACAGGACTTTTTGAATGACCTGGTACTATAGAGTAGTTAACATAACATTTATCTTCGAAGGAGTAGTAGATTTATATATTTTTTATGTTTTTTCAGTGCATTTTATTTTATTTTATGAAATGTTGCTTTTTAAAAAGCTATATCTCGGGAAATATTGAACGTAAATAACTCTATTAGGGCTTAAATTTTAGCAAATTTACTCCACTTTATATGATTTTCTTTTAGGTTTTCTTGTGTTGTGAGCGGTTTTAAAGATATAGAGCTCCGAATGAAAAATTATTTTTTTTTTTAACATTTTGAGACAGCCGCCATTTTTCACCCCTCTATTTTTAGAAGATTAACCAATTTTAACTAGTAATTGTATTGTTGGACATAATATTCAACGTTTTTGTAATTGCTCCTAGTGTATTGTTTGAAATATTATCATTATGTTCATAATTTGCAAAAGCAGAAGAAATAACTTTTTACATCAATGATTATGACGTTGTTTAAAATTGTTAAAAACGAGTGTAAAATAAAAGCTGTTATTTAATAAATTGTCCTTGATGACTTAATACAGTTTATTTTATTTAAAAGATAAAATAAGTTTAACGATTTTCTCTTGAAAAACACCCGAAAAAAATCAAGCATGCAAGAATTTAGAATTATTTATTAATTAATGTTTTTATTTTATGTTTAACAGGTTCTCTGAAATTATTCTGTCCTCGGCCAAAAATAATAAAATAAATAATAACTCTGATTATTAATTATATAAATAATAAATTAATAAATGACGTCAAAGCATTACACAAACGTAACTAGAATTGCTAACTTCAGGAAATTTTAAGAGCTCTCTTATTTAATCAGAAGCCGTGGAATGTAGCAGCTTATTTAACATGATTTAAGCCCGACTTCATAAATGTTTGTAATTCCATAGATAATATTTCAATATATGGGTTTGAAATATTTGACAGTGTCAGTATTTGAAACAATTAAACAGACTGTAATACTACCACAAAATTGTATTTGTGTTAATATTTCTTAACAGCTCGTGAACTAATTTACATTCTCAGAATACTATTAAACGATTGTTTGACGTCATCTGGACATTCAGACTCATTGAGAAATTGTCAAGACATAACTGAAATTTATAATTGTAGTACAAAAATATATATTTCTCATTATAATGATACTAAAAATAAGAAAAATATCTGAAACATATAAAAAACAAAAACCTAAGCCCATCAAGTACCAGCAGATAAAAACTTCAACGTCTCAATAAATTCAGCTCTCAATTAAAAAAAGATTAAAGTGAGTACATCCCACATCAACAGTTTTAAAAATAGTACTTAAATAGCTCATCACTCCCAGACAATATAGGAAGCCTTATTTGAGTTTTGAATCTTTAATTATTATAATATATGTTTATTATCTTTTTTGAGATTTTACATTCTTAAATAATTAATAAAACATGTCAATAAATGAAAAAAAAAATCAAATTTAATGGTTTTCTAACAAAAAATAGTTTCAATTTTTAATGTTTTTAAAATGGATTAATTTATAATATTCTTTTATTTCTTAGATACATAGAAAAACTCCTTTTAACAGACAAATCTCTATTAGGGATACACTTCTTAACGGACAATGGACAAAAATCACAAATAGCCAAATAACAAAATTCATTTGTATACTACAGAAAATAATTGATTCTTTCAATTATAAATAAATTAAATTATAATGTTTATCAAGAAGAATTAATTCCAATAAATAACTGATTTCAGCTTCAGTTGCGTCGCATGACGGTGCAAACGTAAACAAAAACAAAGAACAAGCGTATTATTGGATATTTCTTCTATTGTTAATTTTATGAAGCAATTTTAATAAAAATAAACTATGTCATAAATGGATAACGAAAAAGGAATATGAGAAGATAATTTATCTGATTCTGTACTGTAATAATTTTCACTTTTCCAAAATACGAAATGCTGGGAAATAAAATACTAAATATTGGAACATGTTTTCAACAGTACCATTCCCAGGAGAAATATTAATTATTTTTAAAATTAAAGATTCAAAAATAATTTACTTCATAAAATACAAAAAGAGAATAATAACTTTCAATAATTATTTCAACTTTTTTGTAGATTTCAGTTTTTTTTTTAACTTCAGAAAGCAAAAAAAAAAAAAATAATAAAAATAAATTAAAAATTTATAGATAAAGATGAATTTGTTTTCCTCAGTTTCCAAAATGTTACTAAAAAATATATAATATTTAATAAATTACGTTGTTTTTATACACACAACATCATTATGCACAGATAACGTCAAAAAATGCCGGTATTTTGTGAATGATGGCACAAAAAATTATCAGAAGAATGTTTTAAGGTCTTGGCCAACTAGGTATAAATTTAATGGAATCGAACCCTCCAATAACGGAACCCCCTCCACTTCGTAAGCGGACATATATCTTTTTCCCTAATATAACTCCTCTAGAACGGCTAAAAGTGATAAAATATTTCGTAATAGATTGAGGTAAGAAAGGAATATTTTCAGAGATTCAATAGTTAATTTTAGTTTAATAAAAATTCTTTGGTGACAAATTAATTGTCCATTAATTTTTATTCGTACAAGAATTGTTTTGAAGCAAAAAAATATTTTTTTTGCAAATTTAATACACCAGTCATTAGTATTTTTTTTTTCAAATATATATTTTTTTCAGTAGAAAAAAAGTCAGTAATTTTACCCTAATTTCATACTACTTTAAAACTATGTATAATTACTAGTCAAAATTGATGAGCCTGCCAAGAATAGTGAGAGGGAATAAAAAATGGCAGCTGTTTCAAAAATAAATAATTTTTTTTTTCTTTCAGTTCCATGTCTTTATTACTACCAAAAATACTAGAAAACCTAATAGACCATCATTTAAAGAAATTTATAAAATATCATGAAAAATACAACTCCTAAGAAGATAAACATTATTAACTACTTTATGAGCCCAAATTTACGTCCAATAGTTCCCAATAAACAGTTTTTAAAAAGAAACATTTCATAATAAAATAACAAAAAATTTTTCGTTTTTTGGGAGGGAAATGTACAACTCAATGGCAAACTTTTTAATTTCTTCATATAACTTTTTACAGTATTCTGAAAAATTGTGTTGTGTTAAATCTAAAATGTTTTACCATATTAAATGTTATAGGTATAGGATTGTGATCATCCCTATTTAAAGTCATGTTAAATGTTAAATGCATACTTGCAATATAACCTTTTCTTCCAAAACTTCTTGTTATTGTTTACTTCTAAATTTTGATTGAAGTAATTTATTAAAACATGCCTAAATTAAGTGAACATTGGAAGTTGTGTGAATGTTTGGCCACTGAGTGTCTTGTTGATCTTCTGACTTGTAAGGAAGAGAATCAAGATGAGCAAATCGACAACAGTCATTACATTAATATTATTGTCATCCATTACTTTATTAGTGATAAAAACATCCAAAACAATACCAACACAAACTAAGAGCAAGTAACCTAACACAACAACAAACAAAACGGTAACGAGCTTAGCTGGTCTGTTGCATGACATCATTCTCCATTTAACAGACCTAGTAACAGACTCTCAACCATGTTATATCGTTTTAAAATGGTGAAAGAAGGGCACATTTATCTATTTAACATGAGATTTTCATTTAACACGTTAAACCAAAGATCATAAATACCCCTAATATAGGCAATAAAACAACATGAAATGTATTTTTCGTTTTCAAATTGACGGAAAGTCAAATGTTAATAACATAAAATTGGGAAGTCATCTCGTAGATTATACGCGATTACTAATGTGCGATTGGGAGCTAGCTTTTGGAGTGTTGATGGTGATGAAGAGAGAAAACTTAAATGCTGACGGGAGTTTGAAGAAACAAAATCATGGAATCGAAGGAACTGTTTAACAAAGCGATGTATTTTTGGTTGATATAAAATATATATATATATATATATATATATTTGTCCAAACGGTGCATTTATTATTAATAGTTATATGTGTTTATAAGAATATTGAATATTTCTATACAGACATGTCCAGAAAGGATATACCCAGGTGTGAAGAGTACACCTGTCCCACAGTTTGTTTAACCTGCGGGACAGCTGCTTTCATATTGTAATTATGTGCTTCGACGTTTCAAGTATATATATATTATTTTCAGGGTTAAGTATACTAACTGAAAATATGAAATAAGGATCTAGAAAAAAAAAAAAAAAAATCCGTATGAAGATATACTATTAAGACTATGTCTAGAAAATCAACCAAAAAATAAATTTAACTTTATTACTTCTATGATTCCCAATAATTGATTTTGATTCACCAAATGACCATATTTCCCTGTAATTTTTCCTTAACAACACATAATTTATTTACTATATTACAATCTGTATTAGTAATGTATATGTGTGTGATTAGTGATAGATATTATTGGATCCTTGTTTTTATCATATTCTGTATCATCATGTTTTATTCACATTATTATATTAATTAACTAATTGTGAATTTGGAGCTTTATTATTCACTTCAAAATCCTTTTAGTTATTTTTATTATTTTTTTAAAAATAATTATCATTTTCTTTTTATTTCTTACTTTATTTTCATTTTAGTAGTAATTTGTTTTATAATTTTTATCTAGTTTATTTTTTCTTTTATAATTTATAGTAATTTTTTTTTTCAACATATCTTCAAACCATTATTGCTTTATTTAATAACTTATGTTGATTTTCTTTTCTTTAATTCTTTTTTGACTGCTTCATTTTCCTCAGGCTTATTTTTCTTTGTTAACATTTCCAACCCAAAAATAATAATTTCCAGAGCATATTCTACCTGGCACGAGGAAAGCTTTTCAGTTCAGGTAACACATGTTAAAACGTTTTTCAGAGAGGATACATCAGATATCAAAATATTATATAAAAATCAAACTAACTTAAATTCTGAATAAATCTGAAATAAATAAAATATATTTAAAAAAATTACTGTATGGATTTTATGATATTTATAATTAAAAATATATACATATCTCTTATTATTTTCGATGTCTTCAGCACCATTAATAACTAATGATGTATTTAATAGGATCTTAAGGACTTATCTAATTATATGATGAGATATACAAAGTATCCGATACCCCAAGCTTGGTCAGCAACACCATCTCTATTGATCCCAACAGTCAACTGGGTCATGGGGTAATTGCAGTTACACATTCACTACCGACCCATAAAATTACTAATAAATATGAGGCAGTTTTATGTATTCATATCAGATACATAAAATTTAGGTCAGATATATAGATAAAAAATTTATTTATTTAAAAAAAATTGTGTATTTTATATTTAATAATTTACTAATTATTTCTATTTAGTTCACTTTATTATTATATATATTCATGTAATATAATAATGTATTTTTTATATTTTAATTTTTTTTTGTATATTATTTTGTTTTCTTTTTTTACTAAATTTGTATTAGCTTTACATTGCATATAACTATTACTTTTCAGTGCATTTTTTATGTAATGTAGCTTTATAAAAAGCTATGTCTCGAGAACTATTGAATGTATTCTCTATTAGGGCTTATATTTAAGCAAATTTACTCTACTTTATATGATGTTAAGTTTTCTTGTGCTGTAGAGAAAAATGGCTAGAATCATAGACATAGAGACTTCAGCTATTCTAAATGACTACATCTCACTACAATGGCCTAAAATATAAGGAGCTTGCCTATAGGCTAAAAAAAATTAACAAAAAAACAACACTTAATCGGGTAGATAGAATAATAATTATTTCTAACAATAAGGGAAAAACAGATCCCTAAGGTTCTTTTTAAAATAAAGTATGAATAAAAAGGATGAGTTAACCAGAGAAATTAGAAGGCTACATACACAACACTGAATTGAGAGGACCAATGTAAGGCCTTCGTAAAAAAGGTCCGATGGGTAGACCAAAACGTTGATGTGAGTATTCCGTTAAGACTGATTTAGTAGATTGTATTGTCTTTTTGTATAATCTAAAAGTCTTTTGTGAATTTTTATGTGGATTTTATATTTTACTAATTATTTCTATTCAGTTCACTTTATTATTTTATACATTGATATAATATATTAATGTATTTTTATATATATTTTTTTTTTATTGTATTGTATTGTATAGGGTGTTTTTTAAGCCCGATAGAACTTGAAATTGTAAAAAATAACACAAAAAAT
>NW_027106005.1:169875-171927 GCF_000696795.3 Halyomorpha halys
TCAAGAACAGCCGCGGTGCCCATATGCCCGAAATCATTTTCAAATGTTAATGTCACGTATTGATCTTTCGAATAAAAAAAAAATGTTGATTACAATTTAATTTTTTGTGTTATTTTTTACAATTTCAAGTTCTATCGGGCTTAAAAAAACACCCTATATATTATTTTGTTCTTTTTTTCTTGAATTTTTATTAGTGTGCTTGCAGTTAATAATAACGCATTAATTGTATCCCAAACTCTCCAATCCCATATAACAGCCCTCAAAGAATGGTGCCGTAATTGGAGGATTAAAATAACAGTTTCCTTTACTTATGTTGCTCTTACTCCTGTCGAACAGATCCACTACCTTGGACTACATTTGGACAAGCGATTAACCTGGAATCCTCACACAATTCTGAAAAGACAGGAAACTGCACGTCGATTTCGACTTTTCCAGCACTTACTGGACAAAAGGTCTAAGCTTCCAACTCATTTCAAAAGACTGATCTACATGGCTGTAATAATGCTTATCTGGACATACGGAGTTGAGCTTTGGGGCTCCACAAAACCTTCGAATTCATCTCGTATCCAATCCAAAATTCTTCGTAAAATCCTCAATGCTCCTTACTTTGTCACAAATAAAATCATACATAACGATATTAATGTTCCATATGTAACCGATCTAGCCCGAACCAGATAGTAATCCTTCCATTATAAACCCCTTAACCATCTAAACTCACTAGTTTCTAACCTTGCATCCTCTTCCATTCCCGACAATCCTCCTAGGCGCCTAAAAAGAAGATGCTCACGAGATCTACTAGTGTAAAAATTAGAGTGCTACCAATGGGTACTCTACACGCCTGTACACTCCATTATAACTGAGATCAAATTTACTGAATGTATTATAATGTACAGTTGTAAATTTGAATGAATATATTTAAAAAAAACATTTATATTAACATTGCATGGATGTAACTACAGCATTTCAATGCATTTTTTATGAAATGTTACTTTTTAAAAAGCTATATCTAATGAATATAAATAGCTCTGTTAGACTCATATTTTCGAAAATTTACTCTAATTTATATGATGTCATGTTAAGTTTCCTGTTGTTGGTAATTTTTGTTTTTAAATAGCCGCCATTTTTTATTCGCCCTACGTATACTTGGTAATTATACACAATTTTCATTAAATTAATCGGAAATTAGGGTTGAAATTACTGCCCTTTTTTGTAAACTTGAGCTGTGGAACTATTACCAGGCGTTTTGAATGTTAGGCGGCATGGGATATAGTATGCATCTGATGCACGTTGGGTTAATGCAACCCAAGAACTGGTTTCCCCTGCCCCGGGCCTGCACAATGAGAGATCTAACACGGGCTTTTGCATTCCCAGCAATTCTATAAACGACTCGCTAAGTACTGGTTGTTAATGCCACATTAAATTAATTAAAGTTAAAAATATAATGTGATTAACGCTACTGTAAACCTCCAGCTGGCCTTGGAAGAAAACAATTAAAAAGAACTAAATGTAAACTTGGCAGTTTTATAATTGATGTTTTTTAAAAATAAAATATCTTGATTATGTTAGGAAGTTTTAAATATAATAACATTAATATTAATCCAGTAGGTGACAAATGGATGTGATACTCTTGTTAGAACTAATTATTTTAAGAAGGACAATAATTTGGCAAAATCACCAAATTATCTGAAGGAAATTAGAATTATTAGAGCAATAATATCTCAGAAAAACCCATAGAAAACTGAGTTATTTACGTTAAATAGTTTTCAAGATATAGTAAAACGTTTCATAGGATGAGAAAATTACGATTGACCACATAGCAAGAGCCCAAGAAGAGAAAAAAGTCGGTTTTTTCACCCTAATTTTTTATTACATTAATAAAAACTATGTATAATTATCAGTCGAAATTGATGAGTCTGCAAAGAGTAGTTAGAGGATGCATCTGTTTCAAAATGCAGAAATTTTTTTTCATTCAGAGCTCAATATCTTAAAAACTATCAAGAAAATAAGAAAACCTAATAGAACATACTTTAAAGTAGAATAAATTTACTAATA
>NW_027106005.1:172332-172931 GCF_000696795.3 Halyomorpha halys
ACTTATATATAATATAAGCTCCTGTTTACGTTATCGGCATCGAACCTTCGGGTTCGTTATACCTTTATTATTATTATAGCTAAATATTAAAAATTTACTGAAATGTCAAAGACTTACTATTACATCATACAGTATATATATGTTTTAGAAATCAGTCCAATAAACCTCTTTAAGTAAAGTCTTCAAACCTCTTGATAAATCTTGACATTTGACGATTGAAAATGCTAATATGGAAAATATCTTTTCAAAAAATCAGAGCCTTGGAATAAAATCAAACAGAGGTTCTTAACATTTCTTTGGCCACTGTTCAAGAATATTCCGTTTCCTTTTATTTGCCGATTTCAAAAGAAATTCTCAGAAATAACCCTTCAAGAGTTTCAACTTTATCGCATTTCCTAAGGTTATTCCAGTCCGCCCTCGCATATTTATCCACGGAGCGGTGAAATATTCTCTTGAATGTGAGACATAGGATGGAATAAATCGAGAAAATAAGACAAAATGGAATAAAAAATAAAAAGTTCATTAAATCATATAATACATTTCTCGATAAAATGAGGCTAAAAGATGAAGTAAACAGAAAATGTAGTCGATATTTTTAT
>NW_027106005.1:173185-180270 GCF_000696795.3 Halyomorpha halys
ACAATTTTGGAATTATATAATTTAAAAACTCTAACTCCATGCAGGCTATTCTGCCCAGGTCAAAACAACAATTTCTATGAAACATTAAAAACATTTAGGTAATTTTTTTTTGTTAATAAATATATCCCACATATGTTTAATTACCTAATTAGTCAATATTCGCATTAAAACCCAAATTAAAATCATTTATCACAGTCACTATTCCTTAAATACTTTATCAGAACAATGCTTGTAACCTTCCTCCACTCAGTTCAAGCATTAAAATTATTTATTATAACTACACTTTTGTCAATTTTCCTCTTTATTTCATTAGTGAAATTCCTATCAAGGCTAATTATAATTATCCGCATTCAATTTATCCTATATTATTCATAAATTAATTTTACTTAATATCTCTGCATAGTGTTGGTTTAAATTTCTTGCATCTGTTTTGAAATTAACAGTGATTATACAGTTAAAGTGATTATACTGTATAATCAAGTATTTTCCTTTTGAATGTATTATTCTCTTTATGTAAAATCATTGTATTTTCAAACTCAAAAATATGCTGGTTTTTGGTTGCAAACATTATTATTATAAGTTTTTTAATTCGGTTAAAAATTAAGGAAAAAATCTTTTCAACAACATGTAATTTATTGAATTAATTTTGAAGGAGTAGTATTGGTGAAACCTCTAAAAAATAAAAAACTACAGTTGAGCAACATATGGGTAATTGTAAAAACGTCAAAAACATTAACACAGCAGTGGCCCAACATAGCATTAAACCTTAATATAATATTGATTTTAAAAACCCTAAAATTTTAGATATAGTCAATCATGCATAAAATAGAAAAATTACTGAAGCAATACACATAGCTAAAAACATAGATAATGCAATTTTTTTTTTAGACTGACACTAAAAATACATCAATAAAATTAGAATATAGTGTCCACGCCTAAATTGATAGAGCAACGTAGCCCATAGACCTGTTAAAACATAAGTTGCGTAACTTCACCCTGCAACATTCCTTCAATGCAACGCTTGAAATCCGACAGGACGAAAGCTCCGTCACGTTCCAACGGCACGATGTCACGGTATGAAATCTCAATAAGACACGCGACGGTATTATGATACGTTCTCGAGTTAAAAATATATCTCGACACACAAAAAAAACAAAACAATGAAAAATAAATTGAATATTACGAATTTATTCGCAAACGATTGCACAAAACTAATCGCACTCAATACAAGAACAGCTGAACGGTAGTCCTTGAGGGACGCAACCTATCAATCAGACTCATTGATGCCAGATACGACAAATTAAAATATAAATACAAGCTATTACTCATTTAAAGTCTGAATCCTATCCAGAAAAAAAAGTTCCGTTGCGTAAGAACCCAGTTTGTAAAAATAGATTCTGGCATCGAGCGTTACTGAATGGAGATCTATATTAATCTCATTTCCTATACAACGGGTCCAGGAAGAAATAAATTAATTTTAAACCTTACATTATAAATTGCACGCCCACAAGATTTTAAATTTGCATCAACAATCCTCTCCATATAATTATTAAAAATTCTGAAAAAAATGTCTATTAAAAAATGGAGCATTTCAAATTAAACTTGGAATTGGGAGTACCAAAGTCATTTACTCCACAGTCCATTGCATTATTGATATTAAATTAATTAGTCAGAACTTTAGTAATTGTATTATCTTCTCAAGTTGTTATTTTTATTTATTTATAAATGTATTTACATAAAAATACATCTAGTAAATGAGACGTTAGATTACAATTATATGATACAGAACCAGTCATGGGTATCACTCTAGTAATATTTCTACATCAGAAGGTCTCGAAGTAATCTTTTTTTCAGGCTCCTCGTAGAGGGAGATTTCAGGAATTGAAGAAGGAGCAAGGTTAGAAAATAGTGGGTTTGGTTGGTTAGTGAGTTTATAATGGAAGAATTGATATCCGGCGTGGGCTATATCGGTTTCATATTGAACATTAAGGTCTTTATGGATGATTTCATTTGTGACAAAGTAAAGAACATTGAGGATATTACGAAGGATTTTGGATTGTAAGGATTGGATACGAGAGGAATTCGAAGGTTTAGAGGAGCCTAAAGATCAATCGTAGGTCCATTTTAGCCTTATTTTAAAAGTTGTTGACTTCAATTAATAAAACTTTAATGCAAATACATTATCGGCTTTGTTATCACCACAAAGGAAAAAAATCAAAATGATTTTTAAAATCCCATTATGTGAATTTAGAAGAAACTAAAAAAATCTCCAAATATGCATTCTTAAGGAGGAGCAACGAAAGTAGAGAAAAGAACATGACTTGATGTCCAAACTGAATTTGTATGGTGGCGTGGATTATCACAAGAGTAATACTTAATTTATTTTTTTTATTCCTAGACTTGGCCATTTGAATGAGAAGATCGAAAAAGAATTTTTATTATTATTTTTAAATTTTAAATATTATGTATTTAATAGAGCATTTAAACCACTAGATTTTCCCTAAATTATAAATTGTATAAATAGTAGTGGATTATGAAACATAGAACAATGCTCAGAAGATTCGACTAGCAACATATAATCCTGAACAATTCCTTTCTAATAGTTACTAAGGGTGTCCACAAAAAACCTTTTAATTTAAAAACATATTAATTTAAAAATTAGCCTCAATAGATATTGATTATTGTTCTATTCATTTAGTTTAATTTTTATTTTATATAGATTTCTATGTATATTCTTATACTGAACAATACCACTTTGTTCAAAACTTTGAACACTAGTTCTAAATTTGCCCTGATGCAGTCTTGCAAAATGGAGCGAAATGTTAAAGACTAATAAATATTTGTTTCTACTATTTTGATATATAAATACATAAATAAAAAATAATTAGTACCGCTACAACCTACAATGTTACTAGAACAAAGGTTGTGCGAGGGTGGTTTGGTCACACTCGGCCGCCCGATTTTTCCCAATTAAGTGTACCCACTTTATGAAGCTGAATGGACTCTCAGCAACAGAATAAATAATTAACTGTAACAGCCGGATTCCAATCCGGGTTCTTAGAGTTAATAGCACAGTGCCACACCACTGAACCAAACCACTGCTAAGTCTTTACCACTACAACCTATGAAGGGTCAGGGGTGCAGTATTTTGCAAGTAGGTACTGTTACTAGATCAACGGTTGGGCAAGGAGGTGATTTGGTTAGAATTAAGCTCGACCGCCATATTTTTTCCCATTTCAAGGTACCCACTTTATTTGGTTGGATCCAGAATCCACAGGGTTGACTCACGGCTACATTAACATAATAATTAATCATCTGCCAGAGCTATTCTGGAACCTCGGTTCTTGGAAGTATTACCCCAGTGCCTTACCACTGAGCCACTCCCTATATAATCTTTTCTAATTGGCATAAAATTATTTGTTCATATAAATACCAATTAAATTGGCAAGTTAAAAGAAAACGAAACCGACCAAAACAAAAATAATATTTATCTTTCTTTATACTACTAATTTGATTTTTTATAAAGACAATCTACAGATCTAATAAATGTTTAGTTAGTATATTTTTCTCTGGGAGCTGTGATGAAAAAAAAAAAAAGTGGGTTAAAAAGTTGGGGGGCCCTGTGTTCTCAATAAGGGTTGCGGGCTGCTTTTTCCCTGAAGCGCGCGCCCTCAAATTGGTTTGATGTAACTCGTTTTTTTTCCTTGCTAAAAAAGAAAATATATCTCATAATCTTATTTTATCCGATAGCAAAACCGAGAGAGAAAAAGAGTCTCATAAAAACAGCACCTAATAAATTTATTCCATCTGGATTAAATTGAATTTTTAACACTCCAATAGGTGGCGCCTCGGCATTTATTAGGAAAGAGGCGTAAAATATTGAATGGATTTATTTAAAAGGTTTTATACGATTTAAAAATTGTCCAATTAATTTTGTTTTATTAATTTTTTTTTTGTATTAACATTTCCAAATAACAGCAAAAGAGAGAATTTTCAAAGGAATTAATATGCGATTTCAAAGTAAAAAATCAGGTGCGATCATAAAAGTATTTTAGAAATTTCTCCAGATGAAACTTAGGAATATCAACTATATTCATATCAAAAATACAATCGTTTAACAAAAGATAACAACCTACATGTGAATGAGGTCGGAAGAGTTTGGTCGCTCTCTGTTTTTTCCGAATTGTACTTTTTTCTCAATTTACCAAATTCTTAATATTTTATATTTATCTATTATTTATTATAAATAATAATGGTAACTGGTTATTTACTTAATATAAACAAATTTAATGGTACTTAAGATGAAATTTTTTTTTAAATTCGTCCTTTAAGCTCTGCTAAACTATCGTAAAGAGGAAAAAACCTATTTGATATTAAAGATTACTTAATTGCACATTGATATACCGAGTTTGATCAAAATATTTTGAGCCGTTTTTGAGAAAATCCTAAAAAAGTAAGACTTTTCGATTTTGAGCTGTTCACACACACAGACCATTTTGCGAGATTTGGATACTTGGACTCAAAATTAATTGTGTCTCAAAACTACTATTTCCACCAAAAACTCGAAATCGAAATTCTTCACTACCGCCACACTTCTTATTGTAAATTCCATATATAGAAAAGTAAAAATAGCAATAAGAAGAATAAAGCTAATAATAATAATAATAAATATATAAAATTGTAATTAGAACTGGATTTGGTCAGTAAACGGTTAAATATATAATTTCAATTTTAACGTTTACACAAGAACCGATTTTTTTGAGGAGACTCATATTAGAAATTTTTGACAATAGCATAACCTTCCCGTGGGGGGGGGGCATTTTCTCAGACTCACGAGATTCATTATACATGTACTAATTAATTTGAATTTAGAGTGTAATTTTGTAAACTCATTTTTTTAAAAAAATTTAATGTATTTTAAATTTTCTTATTCGGAATTTACACCGTTTTCGTCGGTTATATCTAATGTACGACATGTCACATGAAGAGATCATAAAAAAAATATTAGAAGGCAATCCTTCCCGGCAAACCCACCCCACCAAAACCCCGAGCGACGGAGTCACTTTTGAAACATTTATTTCGAAGAGGAGACGACTTGAGAACGTTAAATCGAGGAATATTTAAAACATTAATTTATTATTAACTGATTAATTAACGGAGTGATTAATTAATTGTATAATGGCCAAAGTAGGTAAAATCAATAAATAAAAAATATATATTACTCGTGCATAAATTCAAAAATTAACTGTTAAATTATAAGATAAAATTAACTTTCATTTTAATTTTTTTTAGTACCCTTCATTAAGATAAATTAGTACATTATTCATATAAAATACATGAAATGTATTATATACACTTTAGTGAGTCTTCTCCTTGGTGTTGATATGAGTCCAGCTAAGGTGGTTTGGTCTAGTTAAAGCCTAAGAGTATGCTATGGAATTAATGGAACGTGAACTGGTAAAAATAATTTTACCATAAAATAAGAATATTTTAAAATAATAATCTTGCAAATATATGACGTATATTTTTTGTTTTATTTATGAGTTTAGAGTAAGAACTCATTATATAATAACTCATTATCTTTTAATTTTTCACTTCGAAAATATTTCTATAGTGCGTTTAAATCTAATATGGGATATATAATTTTATATGCGGTCCGCGGAGATATGATGCATTTCCAAAGTGGTTCGCAATAATTTATGTTGACGACCCCTGCCATACAAAATATTTCATAAATAAAATAATTACAAATAATAATGCTTTTATATACAAGTGCTATATTATACACGAAATGTTTTATTTTAATAAACAACGATGATCACTGTCACTTATTGAAATATACACAACAGCGCTCGTTACCCTGGGGCTATTATATAACCTACGGATTCGAACAACGAAGCTAATGGAAACGTTGATTGAGCAATATGAACCGAGGTTGATAATGGAACATGGGCGAGGTTGACCAAGAGGGTAAGACAGGGAGGGAATTCGGTTGTCAGCTAAGGATTCCACTTGACAGTCTCTGCCGTTGACAGCTATCTAACTGGTTTGTACGTAATATGCTCAACCGGGATACCACTCCAGTACACAGGCAATATATATATATTCCCATATATATTTATTTAATATTAAGCTTATAGCTTATATTAATTAGTTAATTAATTATAAAAATCATCGTAATTACAGGGATCATAAAACTATCACTTAACACTTTGAAATTAAATTAATCATTGTAAATTTCTTAATTATTGAGAAATCTAATCCTCTTGCTATATATTTCAAATAGGTGAGTAAAAAGTAAAATCCAACTATTGGAATAATTACAATGCAAAAAACAATAATTACCACATTCTTTCATATTTTACATTCATTCATTATTTAATACTATAAAAAATTAGAGATCTTTAATTTAAAAAAATATATATATATTTTAAAACAGTACTTAAAATTTTTTTATCGTAAATTAATTATATAAGTGTGCGTCTGAATGAGAGTGCAGTCAAAATAACTCGAATAGTAAATAAACTATTTAGTGTGAGAAAACGTTTCGTCCCTTTTTTCATGGCTAAAAAATATACAAACAACTAAAATAATGTAACAAATAAGAAGAATAGATAACATTAAATAAAATTAAACTAAGGTATAGCTAAAAATGATTTAAAATATGTGAAAAATTATGTAAAAATTAACCAAGTAAACTGAAGAAAATAAAAATAATTTCTAAAATATATTTTTCTAATATAATAAATAATATATTTTTGCATATTATCTTAGTTTAATATTATTTTATACATTGCTTGCAAATGTATCTTCAATTGTTAAGCGTCAAATTCCCCCACACTTCTACCCTGTTAATACCTTGTATCAACCATTAGGTTTTTCTTTTGCTTTCCTTCATCCTAAAAGGTGGATGTCTCATTTTGTTGTTGTTTTCGTATTTCTTGTTTTATATACTTTTTTTAATTTTTATTATTTCCTAAAGGCAAATTATTCCTATCTAGGCAAAAACATATATAAATAAAGGTATGGCAAAATAATTTAAAATATGTGAAAATTTAAATAAATTAAATATTTAATAAAAATAT
>NW_027106005.1:180840-182835 GCF_000696795.3 Halyomorpha halys
CAACCATCTTCTCCTCGTTCATCATCCACGGTCAACTATCTCTCATAATTACTTTACTTTATTTGAAATAATTCACTATTTCACATTTTTTATTAGTTGTGAAAAATGGGAAACTATAAACTGTGAAAGGATTTTATAATTATCTTAAAGAGATCTGTGTATGCCTGTACAAATACTTTTGATTTTTTAATTTAAACTAGACTTTTACGAAAAATAGTTCGTTAGCAACTTTAGAAGTAAAAAATCCATTAAATATAATGACATCATTAACTAACCCGCAATCCAAAAAATGAAGTATGAATTTGAAAAGTATAAAAATAAATTAAAAAAAAAATAATAATGACTTACAATTACTAAAACACATGAATATTTATGCCATTTATGATTTCTTTAACAGTCTACCACAGGTTCATTAATTCATTTCTATCACGTATTTATCTTTATGAACCAAAATAGACTAGTTTTTTAACCGAAATTACTAACTTTGAAGTACTTCATTAAATTAATAGTAATTAAATCTGTAGTGCAACAACCCATGAAGAATAAGGTGTGCAGTACTTTGTAAGGAAGTACTGTTACTAGACTCCAGGTCCCAGAACCTACATGGTTGACTCACGGCTACAGTGAAGTAAAAAATAATTATAAGCCACAGCCAAATGTGAACTTAGGTCCTTGGAGTTGGTAGAACAGTGCCTTACCGATAAGCTACTCCTCCACTTACATTATACATGTAACTATTAATTTTATTTTAATTTTATGTTATTTGTTCAATCTATACATATGGTATGAATGAATAGTTAATATTTTTCAATTTCATTTACCTTATTTACCTCTTGTTCTCCGTTTTTAATTATAGGTTATGGACAATCGCACACCCCGTTTTAATTACTTTGCACCACAAAGACTTTTGATAAAATATTCACACACCCGTCGTAATAGCAATAATTGAAATTTTGCAAGGCTGCTCTAAGACTAGCTGTTATCAACAATTCAAGAGCATAAAGCCTTGTCCCTTAGCCCGGAATGGGCGACCACAATGTTAGGAGGCAGCCCTGAGGGCTAAATATTAAGATAAGTGTCATTGTGAGGGCCCTCAACACAAAGACCTCAGATACACAAAAGTGGTCCGTAGTGGCCCTTAACACTCCCTTGTTCACAATTTAGGGGTTTTATCGTCTCCCCTGCAGTATGGCGATGAAAGTTTAAATCCCCTGTAAGGAGAACTGGAATGCGTGGCGTATTCATGTTATGTTCCTCAATTTGCTTCTGTAGATAGGGCATTCTTGGATAGAATCTTATTAAATATAGAATCAATGTTTCATATACTCCAAAGTAAAAAGTATCAAACTGTAGGAAGATAGTTGGAGTATAATAAAGGCACCAAAATAGTAGACAAAACTGTTAATTGTTAACCAGCGTGTTGCGTCATACTGCTTGACGAAGCCCTGCAGTATGACGCGACACGTTTTTTTAAATTATTTATTTAATGTAATTTACAACTGTACAAAATTATACAATAGGTAAATATGTTGTATGTTTCATATACACTTGAAAACCTTGGGAAGGAACCACCCATTGGTGGTACTTCAAACATTAATTTAAATTAGAAGGTCCCGTGGCCATCTTATTTTCAGACGCCTCGGAGGATTATCAGGGATTGTTAAGGATGAAAGATTAAGAATTAATTAGGGTGGTTAAGGAGTTGGGAATGAAAAGACGCATATCTGTTTTGGGTTAAATCTGCAACGAATGGGATGTTTGTGGATGAGTTTATTTGTGACGTAATAAGCAGCATCAAGGATTTTGGATTGTAACGATTGAATGCGGGAAGAATTTGATGGTTTGGTGGAGCCCCAGAGTTCAATTCCATATGTCCAAATTGGTCTGATTATTGTAGGGTATACTAATTTTTTGTAGTGAATGGGAAGTTTAGAGCGTTTGTCAAGTAAGTGTTGTAGCAATCGGAATCTACGAGCAGTTTCTTGTCGTTTCAGT
>NW_027106005.1:183945-189889 GCF_000696795.3 Halyomorpha halys
ATTTATTTAATTTTATTAAAATTATATCCTTAAGATTTATTATTTGTTAGGGGATTCATTTTATTTCAATACCTTTTATGCTTGTTTATTTATTATCTGTATTTGATAGTTTTACAAATGTACCTTTGGTTTATTATTTTTAGTTTTGATTCTTTTTCCATTTTTATTAGAAGTTGGTCACCTTACGATATATAATATGATAAATATTTTTACTTTATATGCTCTATTTTTATTTTATATATATTCTGTCAATTATTATTGTTTATTTTTTATCCCAATAAAATTCATAATTATATTTATACTTATGATGGTTTATAATTTCATTTTTAGTCTGAAAATTTTGTATTTTACTCTAAGGCTCTAAAACATAAATCTGCAACCTGTAATATTATTCTAAGGGGATCAATCGCAGGATAAATAAAGAATATTATTATTATCATTATTTGCATGGTCATATTTGCTGGCATCAATCGGAGTGATTGTAATTATTATCAATAATAATTAAAGAATAAGGATAAATAAAGAATATTTTTAAGGAGGATAAAAAGTTTATATAAATACATAGGATAAAAAGTTTATATAAATACATAGAGATAAAAAGTTTATATAAATACATTGATAAAAATAAAAATAAAGTTATTGAATAAGAATAGAAATCATGAAAGATGGGAGGAATAGAACTATGATAAAATTAGAACAATATAGATAATAATAAAAAGTAGTAAATTTATGACAAGTATTAACAACAATAGTAGTCGAGAATCTTTTAGACGTTGCGTAAACATTAAGTTGGTATATAGATCGTACATTGGAAACTATCAGTGATAAAATAGGCAAAAATGTGATAAAATCTAGAAGAACAATATTTTTAAGAGTTATTATAAATAATATTTAAAAAACTGATAATAGAAAAACTTGTTTTATATTTTATTGTTGTATATTTTGTCTATCTTATCTTTATATTTTGTTTCTTTATTCTAATATTATGGTTACATATATTTTCTTTCTCTCAATTTTTTTTCTTTCCAAAATTTTAATTTTTAAATTATTGATTAAACAAAATATTCATATTCCTTTGCATTATACAACTTTAAATTTTTATTTCCTTAATTATGTTATTTTATTTATTCAATTATCTCTCTATATATATTTTATTTTCCACTTCTTTCTTCACTTAATTTTATTCTGTATAATTGTCATATTTTACTTTTTGTATTCATTGGTTGTTATCTTATAACTTGGGTGTCCACAATAGTTCAGAAACGTTAGTTAACAACAAATAGTTTTCTTTTGATATTTTGATATATAATCTATATAAATATATAAATAATCTACTTCAAACAGTCAACTATCTTCTTCCAATAAAATGTATTAAGAGATGAAGTTTATTATTTTTTATATTCACATATAAACATTTTCAGAAAAAAATGTGTACAACATTTTAGTACCTTAAAACCCAATCAGCTAAAAACCATACCGGTGGTCGCAAATAACTAAAGTAAAGTTATTATTATTTTTTGTTTAATGTCTTCAATATTTCTAATTATTACAAAGTTATAATTAGATTCAATAACGCCCTTGGACATTGTAAAAAACAAAACAAATTAAATTTGAAATATGATTAAAACAACTCTATGTGTCAAGTTTGCTGTGACTGCAATGCGAAAATTACAAGGGATTTATATATGGCGGCTGAATGTGCCAACACTTCTAGCATATCATTACTTAATGTTTTCCTCGAGTCTAAAAAGAATCGGAATTAAATTTGTTCCCTTTGGCACTGTTTCAAGAAAAATAACGAATTAACTCATGATAAAACGGGGAACTTCACAGTTCCTAACGGGGAAACGGACTTTTCCATACTCTTTAAAAAACAAGAGAACTGAAACAAATAACTTAAAAATCGAGACAAACAAATAAAATTAATTTTTGAAATGTTTATACCGACGAAAATCCTCCAGAAATTAAATTAAGTGAAAGAGTTAATTACTTTTATTCGATTTTAAACAAATGAAATAATATTCGGCGATTGAACGAGATAATAAAATGGCTTATGTTATTATTTTGATGATGAATAATTTGTTATTTATGAGTTAGTACTCAATAAATTCTGTAGCATTGAACTTAAGTTAAAAAAAAAAGAAGAGATTTTTCTCGATTAAATAAATATAATTTTAATTTAATTGAAAATAGACCAAAGTATGATTAACAAATTTCCAAATAATAACCCTCGAACGCTAATACTTGACGTATCCTCCCACCTATGTTTCGGTCCACCCCTTAGAAGTTAACCGGTCGGCTGCTTTGGTGACTTCGCCACTTCAGCCCATACCAGACGGCGGATCTATTCGTAGACACACATTAACATACCACGATAGGTCGAGAGAGTCTAATAGTACAAGAGCCAGAGAGGAAAAACAGTTATTTTACCGCAGTTTTTGATTACTTCAATGAAAACTATAATTACTGGTCAAAATTAATTAGTCTGCCAAGCATAGGTAGGAGGAATAAAAAATGGCGGTTGTTTCAAAACATTAAAAAAAATTAATTTTTCATTCGTAGCTCCATATCTTCATAACTACCAACAACACTGAAAATCAAAGAGAACATAATTTAAAGTAGAGTAAATTTGCTAAAATATGAGCCCTAATAGAGCTATTTACGTTCAATAGTTCTCGAGATATATTTTATTAAAAAGCAACATTTCATAAAAAATTGACTAAAAAAGTAAGTTACTGAATTTATTTTGAGAAATCTATATCTCAGGTACCATAAGACATATAGATGTCTGCCAGGATTAAAATTAAAGCTTGTTAAATGTACTATAAATTATTTTATAAAGTTTATTTTCGTAGGAATAGTATTACTATGATATTTGACGAAAAAAAATCACAAAAAGGTTAATTTATAGTTAATCGAATACAATTTTTTATTTTTGATAATTTATATCTCATAACCATAAGACGTACATATGTCTGCCAAAACTCAAAATAAAGGGAATTTAGCTTACTATCAAGTAGTTTATATCACGTATCTTTGAGTAGTATTTTTTATGATATTAATATATGAATGTAACTTTTGAAGATGAAATTTTGACCGTATTACTATAAATCAATTTATATGAGCAAATATGATAATAACGAAGATAAAGTACTTTATAGTCAATCAAACTAACTTTCATTTGGATGCTAATAGACATCTGTAGTCGAATGGTTCTTCTGATATAGATTTCTTAGATTACATTCATTAACTTCTGATTTTTCAGTTCATTTTTTTATGAAATGTTGCTTTTTAAAAATCTATTCCTCGAGGACTATTGAACATAAATTGCTCTATCAGGGCTAATGTTTTAGCAAATTTGCTCTACTTTAAATGATGTTATTAAAAATGTAAGAAAGTTAAAATTATATATATATTTGTAAATAGATTTTCCTATATATTTTTTAAAATCTTATTTCTTTATTAACATCTCCAAACAACTTTTAGCGTATTAATTCACCTTTCGGTAATTAATTTTTTTATTTTTTTAACATTTTCTAAAAGCATATTTCATTACCGTCTTATGCGCTTTCCTCTTTTCAACAATTTTTAAATATTTTCTACTTTTTATTTTTACCCACTTGTGACTTATTCTCAGCCTCCAATGATCTCGTCATCTTTGTAACGTACTTTTTTAACTCTGTTTTTTATTAACTCCTTTTGTCTGACTAAACTTTATATTTTGTTTCTTTATTCTAATATTATGGTTACACATATTTTCCTCTCTCAATTTTTTTTTTTAATTTAATTTTTGTTTCTTTCCATAATTTTAATTTTTACTTTCTTATTCAATTACATATACATACATTAGGTAATATTATTTACTATATGTCATTCTGTTTATATTTCCTTTTTTTTTTTTTTTTTTTTGTATTTTTGATTTTTATCTTGTTCTTTGTTCTTAGCCCTGATGAAGGCTAGAAATTCTGGCCGAAACGTTGGCGCTATTAAAGAAATTATTTCAACTTATTTCTGTTATATTTTGACCGCAGTCTTCTCATCATGATGTTCTCTTAGGTTTTCTAGTTTTTTTTAAGATATGGAGCTCAGAAAGAAAAATTATTATTTTTTAACGTTTTGAACCAGCCGCCATTTTTTATACCCACTAAATATACTTAGCAGACTCATCAATTTTGACTCGTAATTATACATAGTTTTTATTAAAGTAATCAGAAATTGGGATGAAATAACTTCCTTTTTTCTCATCTTGGGCTAATGTACTATATTTCATATTATATACAAAAAGAGTAAAGCAATAGTATTTTCATATAAAACACAATATTTTCAACCTTTTGCTCCGAATTTCGTCTAACTTTCGACACAGTCCCTCCACACCTCTATTGCCTCCCTAAATAATTCCCATTGTACTCTGCCTAAAATTTCGATAACGCCCTCTATTGAATCGGCCGCTGAGATGTGCCGCCACTTCCAATTGGTGACGGAACTCCCCCCCCTCCTTGCGGAGGCAGTGGCCATTTTTCACGATGAATATTAAAGAGGCCCCGGAGGCGAATACTCTTAAGAGCGGCAGTTCCTTCCAGGGCCTGGGAGAATATCTGATGAGCCGGAAAAGTGGATAACTAAATCAAAAAGCAGCTTTCCACTCCCCCCCCGCCTTCACTCACTCCCTCGCTCTCTCCGGCTAATCCCTTCCAATTGTAAGGAATATCTCTCCTTTATACCGGATCTCGCCGTTCCTCTTATTTTAAATTATACTTTATCTTATTACAAGAAAGGCTTATTCCGTTGTATTGTTTACAATTTCAGAAATATTAATATTATTTTAAATCCACTTGATTCTAAGATTATTTGATGGGATAATAAAATTATGAATAATACTTAAATACAAAATAATGATACTGGAAATCTCAATGAAGGATTTTATTAGACTAATGATGAGAGCATAGTTGTCCGTGGGTAATATATATGAGAAAATGCTTGGGGTGTGGTCAGAATATAACACAAATAAATTATTTTATAGTGCCAACGTTTCGGCCAGAATTTCTAGCCTTCTTCAGGGCTAAGAACAAACAACAACATAACAACCAATGCATAAAAAAAAAAAATAATAAAATATAAACAGAATGGCATATAGTAAATAATTGTACAGAATGGAATTGATGAAAATAAAGTAAAGAAAGAAATAGAAAATAAAATATATATATAGATAATTGAATAAGTAAGTAAAAATAACATAATTAAGGAAATAAATATTTAAAGGAATATGAATATTTTGGTTTATTAATAATTTAAAAATTAAAATTATGGAGAGAAAAAAAAAATTAAATAAACTTCTTTTTTTTTCTCTCTTTTTGTAACGTATTCCTTAACATTTTCTAAAATAATTTGTCTTCACCCTCTTTAAAACAATTTTAAAAAAATTTCTACTTGTTATTTTTACCCATTTGTAACTTGTTCTCAGCTTCCAATGATCTCATCTTTGTAACGTACTTTTTTAACTCTGAACATTCCCGTACGTGCCACTGGACTTACTTGGCTTTCAGATTTTCTGTTAGCAGGTGAGTTCTATATTTTATTCTCTTTTTTTCCCTACTTTCTTTTACCCCCATCTCCTTCTCTATTCTTTTCTCAATTTTCCTTACCCTCGTTATTAGTTATGTTCACCATACATTATTATTGTTATGTTTTCTATAAAATTTTGCTTCTTTATTCTAATATTATAGTTACATATTTCATTAGTTACACATATTTTCTTCCTCTCAATTTTTTTTTCTTTCCATAATTTTAATTTTAAATTATTAATAAAACAAAATATTCGTAACAAAATAACAAAATATGATACAACTTTCAATTTGTATTTCCTTAATTATGTTATTTTTACTTACTTATTCAATTATCTCTCTATATACACTTTATTTTCCACTTAATTTTATTCTGTATAATT
>NW_027106005.1:190005-193559 GCF_000696795.3 Halyomorpha halys
TTGGTTGTTGTCTTGTTCTTTGAACGTCACCTCCAACTATCTTCTCTTAATATAGATTTTATTAGACGTTTTTGAAGCTACAGAGATGGAATCACGTAATCCTTAAACCAAATATCTATCGTGATCTCATCAGAACGAGTTTTCGTTAAAAGATTAAGTTATTTGATTTATATTTGAACCCTCATTTTTAAATGTACAGAGCAATAGGGAATTCCAAATTTAAAGATATTATGGATTTTTATAGGGTATATTATACATTAAAGTATATTCTTTGTCAAGTAGGTTCTTTCAGTAGCTTATACAAAATAAAAACAGAAATTCTGGTTGAATTGCACAGTAAATACTACTTTTGAA
This sequence comes from Halyomorpha halys, assembly GCF_000696795.3. Classification (NCBI taxonomy): domain Eukaryota; kingdom Metazoa; phylum Arthropoda; class Insecta; order Hemiptera; family Pentatomidae; genus Halyomorpha; species Halyomorpha halys. The sequence continues at coordinate 190,360 of NW_027106005.1, forward strand.
ACTTAAAAAAAAACACACACATATTTGATGAGTAACACTCTATAAGAGTAATTGGAATAATGCATATGAGATAATTTGTAACAATTTCGTAACATTGTAAGTTATCCTCCCACCTCCCCCCATATCAAGCAATAATTCGTCTAATTGCATGCAGACAGTGTATGTTACTTCCAGAAGTGCTGGCCCCAGAACAACTTCTAGTTGTTCGGATAAGGATCTTAAGTGGAAAGGAGAATGCAGGCATATTTAATGCTTCCTTCTAAGGTAATAAGTTGTGTCTTGTTATTGCCAGCTGGGGCACATCATTTAACTCTGCCATATCTTGGAGTGTGTATCGCGATACATACTATGGGCCAAAATGAGCCAACTAGATATAATCTGTTATTCTGAGAGAGATAAAGTATAAATTAGACCTCTGCTGATTTTTAAGAAAAAAAACATGAACATTAATTATCATATTAATTATAACAGAATAATTAAAATGATTAAAAAAAACGAAAAAAGGTCGCGGTGAGCGCATCACAATCTTCACTCACCAAAGTGGAAGGAATAAATTTCAAAGAAATTTTTTTTATTGTAATTGCTAAAAGAATTTGTATTTTTCTTCCAGGTGTTAATATGCAAAATTATAATTCTTTAACAAAATTTACTTTGCCCATCGTCGTAAACCTACCGACTGCTCTACAGTATGCTTTAATAATGTTGCTCTCACTCCTGGCGAACAGATCTGCTTGGACTACATCTGGACAAACGACTAACCTGGAATCCTCACACAAGACTAGAAAGACTGGAAACTGCACGTCGATTTCGACTATGACAGCACTTACTGGACAAAAGGTCCAAGCATCCATTCATTACAAAAGACTGATCTACATGACTGTAATAAGGCCAATCTGGACATATGGAGTTGAGCTTTGGACTCCACTAAACCTTCGAATTCCTATCGTATCCAATCCATACAATCCTCAATGCTCCTTACTTTGTCACAAATAAAATCATTCATAAATACTTTAATGTTCCCTATGTAGCCGATCTTGCCCGAACCAGATATCACTCCTTCCGAACTACCCAAACCCACTAGTTTCTAACCTTGCGCTAAGACGCCTGAAAAGAAGATTGCCACGAGACCATCTAATGTAAAAACGTTATTTGAGTGCAACCAATGGATAGTTCTACATCAAATTTACTGGATCTATTATTATGTACAGTTTTAAATTTCAATAAAGATATTTTTTAAAAATTCAAAACTGCAATTAACTTTTGCCTAACTTATATATATTAATTATTGTCTATTAGTTATTATAACCCTTTAACTCAATAACGGTATCCTAATGATATCTTTTACACGCTTTCAATATTGGCCGAAATAGATTTATCTTCAATAATTTGGTAGTTTGCCAAATTCCATTTATTTGGAACTTGTGGCGTGATAGTTCATACGCCTTAACAGTGACTGCCACACCTTAAAAGAAGATGGCCGCGAGACCTGCTAGTGTAAAAAGGTCATTAGTGTGCTACCAGTGGGTAGTTTCTCTACACGTCTGCATTACTCCATTATAAACTTATATCAAATTTACTGAATGTATTATTATGTGCATTCTTGAGATATAGATTTCTCACAATAAATGCACTAAGCACTGATTTTATTACATTTTTTTTTTATGTAATGTTGCTTTTAAAAACAACTGTATCTGGGAAACTATTGAACATCAATAAATCATTTAAAAAAAAGCTGTACCGTTACTACCCATTAAGGGTCAGGATTTTAATACTTTGTAAGGAAGTACTGTTACTAGTCCAACGGTTGTGCAAGGAGGTGATTTGGTAAGAGTTCAATATATCATAAACATCAATAAATGAAAAAAAGGAAGGTTATACACGTATGCACGTGTTATACCTTATTTTTTTCATTTATTGACATTTACAATTGTACTTATATAAAAATACATAGTAAATAATAGTAATGAGGTGTAGATAGTTGACCGTAGATTAATGATTGGAGAAGTTTGTCGGGGGATGGTCAGCAAAGAACAACATAAATAAACAAAACCATATTTATTTATTTTATGCCGACGTTTCGACCTGAGTTTCAGACGATGTAAATATCGAGTTAATACTCACAATGTAATTCAGGTATAAGCCACTCACTATTTTTCATTGTCTGTCATGGTGTTCAGTTTGTAGATTCAATTTATTTATTTAATTTTTCAGTATCTTAGACACTACTTTCATATCTTATATTATACATATCTTCTTACCTACATGATATTATATTTCACCCGTCACTATTTTCAATTTACTACCATACAATTCCACGAATATCAATCAATTAAAATTTTGTACTATTCAATTATCAGTTATCAATTTTTTATCATTTATGATTTATTTCAATATTTTGTATAATTCTAAATTTGTTTGTATACTATTCCTTTTCAATTGTATGTTACTCTAAATGTTGTTGTTATCTCTTTTGTTCTGTAGCCCTGATGAAGACCTGAAACTCAGGTCGAAAAGTCGGCATAAAATAAATAAATATGGTTTTGTTTATTTATGTTGTTCTTTGCTGACCCCACAAACTTCTTCAATAATTAATAAATAATAGTACATTTGATGTTAAATTATAATGGTACAATACAGACGTGTAGAGAAACTACACATTGGTAGTGCTCTAATAACATTTCTACATTAGGTCTTGAGGCCATCTTATAATTATAAATTCTACTAATCCTATTTGGGCTCAAAGAACCTCAAAACGTGCATTTCAATCGAAAAATAGAATTAGAAATTTTAAAAAATCAAAATACTTCATCTTATTATATGTTCCATACAGAGGAAAGTAAAATTAATTAATTTAAAACGTTCATCCCAAAAAACTCGAATTAACAGTCCGAAAATAAACTTATTACTCCAAAGTTTGTTATTGAAATCTGACTTTGTATTAAGTATAAAATAATGATTTAATGTAAAATTACTCTACTTGATCACCAATAAAATCATACACAAAGATCTTAATGTTCCATTTGTAACCGATCTAGCCCGAACCAGATATCAATTCCTTCCATTACAAACTTCCTAACCACTTAAACCCGATAGTTTCTAATCTTGCTTTCTCTTTTATTCCGGACAATCCTCCGAGACGTCTGAAAAGAAGATGGCCTCGAGACCTTATATTGTAAAAATGTTTTTAGAGTGCTGCCAAT
>NW_027106005.1:193979-195433 GCF_000696795.3 Halyomorpha halys
GTCCAGATAGGCCTTATAATAGTCATGTAGATCAGTCTTTTGTAATGGATTGGCAATTTAGACCGTTTGTCTAGTAAATGTTGAAATAGTCGGAATCTACGAGCAGTTTCTTGTCTTTTTAGTCTTGTATGAGGATTCAATGTCAGTCGTTTGTCGAGATGTAGTCCTAAGTAACGGATCTGTTCATAAATAAATTAAAAAAAAGAAAGTAAAATTAGAAGAAAATTCGTGTTTTAATAAAGTGCAGTTTTGAAGTAGAGCAAGTTCACCGAGCCAAGTCGATATCCGTCCCCATTGTCTGGAGTATCCAAGACGACGGCTATTAAACAAGACTCCAAACCTTCTCCCCGAGCCAACACCCTGTTCTAGATATGATCCTTAATAAACTTCTAGACTAGCCGAGAGGAAGCTCAACACTAAACTCTTAGCCAATATCGAGCAGTCTATTAAAACTTAAGTCATGAAAGGAACTGGGGAGATGGCTGGTGCTATATCTATGCAAATCCACCGATGGCGATATATCCAGGAAATTGGCATTTTATGGAAGGATAGGAGAGTTTAAGCTTTTACGACCTCTTTGACTCTACGAAATAGGAGGCAAAAAGGATTTGAGAATATATCACTCCCTAAAGTTATATATTCATATATCATAAAGAATGTTATTACAGAGATCGAGGAGAGTCGCTAGGAAATATAATAAAGATGGTCAAGAGATAATAAAATATATGCGTATAAACAAAAACTCGACTATTTTATTACATTTAATATTTCTTAAATGTTCACATATACTTTAAATCAAATTTGCTTTGTTCAACTCGCAATAATCGTAACCAATCTTTACAATCCACTTCGTAAAATCCTTGATGCTCCTTATTACGTCACGAATAAACTCATCCACAAAGACTTCGACATCCTATTCGTTGCAGATTTGACCCGAAATAGATATAAATCATTTCATTCTAAAATCCATTCCCTGATAATCCATTAACAAAACATTTTTCTATTTTTATATCAAAATATAATAGTAATCTGACCGTCAAACACATTTTTGAAGAATGTCATCACTACACATTAACTCTGAATCAGTTAGGGATACCAAAAAATGTTCCAATGGCGTTGAGAAATGACGAATCCGTAATAGAAAGAGTCATTAAATTCATCCATCAGAGTAACTTAATAACCACCCTTTAATTATTATAATTATCTATTTATCTTGCCTTATTTTTTTTTTTTAATTTATTTATTGTTATTTACAACTGTATACACATATATACAACAAGTAAATATGCTGTAGGTGACATAGTGACATGATACAAACATGTGGAGAATCTACCCATTGATAGAACTCCAAAAACATTTCTAGAGGAGATCTCGAGGCCATCTTCTTTTCAGACGCCTAGGAGGATTATTAGGTAATGAAGGAGAAGCCAGGTTAGAAACAAGTGGATTTGGGT
>NW_027106005.1:195808-205307 GCF_000696795.3 Halyomorpha halys
CGTTTGTCGAGATGTAGTCCTAAGTAACGGATCTGTTCGACAGGAATAAGTGGGGTATTATTAAAGGATACTGTAGGGCAAGAGGTCATGGGTTTACGTCGAAGGGTAAATGTGATTTGGTGGGATTTATTGGAATTTATTTTAATCCTCCAGTTTTGGCACCATTCGCCTTATTTTTAAAATTGGTTACTTAAAAACAGTTACTTGCCTTTTCATCATCCTTTCCACTATCGTAACGATTATTAAACAAATTATAATTGCCTAGCTAGATAATATTTCAAATCTATGAAAAACGAGTCCCTTTTAAGAAAAAAAAATATCCACGAGACCTTCGGAGAGAGAGTTCACCGTGAGATGCCTCTGGTTTGGATCTCGAGGAACGATACCAGATAGAACAAGGAGCTTCTTAGAAGACCTAGGTGTTAACATCGGGGATATTGTGATCTTAGCAGAAAATATTATTTTGAACTCTCTGGGATCATGGGCTGAATGGAAAGTAGCTCTCAGATTATTTATTGTGTTTTAATTTATGTATTCCATTAACTTATTTATTTATTAAATTATAGTTATAAAATGTGAATATATATATTGAGCTTATGCCTGATCATGGATTGATATACTGTGTAATGTAGCAACTCAATGTATTTAGGCAACATGGCTAAATAAAACATTTCTATCTAGTTTTCTTCTACTATGTTGATACCTTTATTGAACGCCACACGGACTATCTACCTACAAAAGAAACTATATGTACTCATAAACAGTTTATGATTCTCGTAATTAATTAAACTTTAATTATAGGTTTCTAAAACACGAAGCTATTAAAAGAGTTTTAACGCTGTTTTTAATTTGCCGAGGAAATGTTTTCATCTCGAAATGGCTTGTAACTTTTGCAGTGAAATAAGGCTTCATAATTATATAGGACTGTAGAGCCCCCTGGTGATTACTATGCTAAGCAAGGAGGGGTCTGTTCCAGTCCAGGAAATTAAACCAGTATCAGTGCCATGTTCCATTCTCCCTTATCGCTTCTCCTTGCTTTCTTATCATCCCTCACCCTTCCTCCGTTCGGAAATTAGTCTGAGTTATTTTTATGAAATATGTTCCTTAATCTGTTTTTGAAAACCTTAGATTTGAAGATATAATGCCGAGGCGAAATTATGCAAATGAATTTAAAGGCTTTCGCAACGATAAAAAAATAAAGAAATGCGCTAATTAGCAACGCTAAATCAATAAAATTAAACAATTACGTAATTATTAGTTTCAAAATTTTCATCAAACGCGCTCTTCAAATAACTACTCTATTCCGAAATTTCCAATTCCCGTTTAATAAAAAATATTAAAGAAAATACTAATTCAAATTTTTTGGTCAGGCGCGTTCTCCAATTTTAACCACTTTCTCAATGCTGTTCGATTTAACTAATACTCTAACCTAAGTCACCTCTTCCTTGGTTTGAATAAATATTTTAAAGGTGATATAGCACAATCCCCGAATCGGGGTTTAGCGGGACGGGTTGGCCACGAAGGATTCCCTTCTAATATTCCTACTGTTATGACCTCTTGTGAGATTGTGCCATGTCGCACATCGACCAATATACTTGTTAGAACTGTTTGTTTGAAAAGTCAGAGGGTAGATTTTACGCCGTTTTCCAATTTTACCCACTTTTTTTTAAACTTGCTCAATTTTCTCTCCTCTTCAAATTTTAAATAAACGTTTCACTGATGATGTAACAAAACCATTTGGTAGTTTAATGTACTGTTATTCGAATGTACTATAAAGTAGTTTATAATCTTTTATTTTCGTATGTGTAGTAATTTTTATAATATTTGCATATGAAATTTTTCCCGAACAACTAATAATCAATTTATTTTAGCAAATATAAAAATACAACCGTCATAAACTACTTTATAGTATATTAAACTGGCTTTATTATTTTAGTGCTAATAGACATCTGTACGTCTCGTGGTCGCTGAGAATTTCCATAATAAATTTACAAACCACTGATTTTCAGTACATTTTTATGAAATGTTCCATTTAAAAAAACTCTCGGGAATTATTGAACGTAAATAGGACTCATATATTAGAAAATTTTATTCTACATTAAATGATGTTCTATAAGGTTTTCTAGTGTTGTAGGTAGTTTCAAGCTCTGAATGAAAAATTAATTTTTTTGTAACATGCAACTCATTTTGTTTTCACCAAACTATATTTGGCAGACTCATCAATTTTGATTAGTAATTATACTTAATTTCCATTATTGATGTACTTGTACTAACTCATACTCCAGCAAGAACCTTAAGATAATCCTGATAATCTTTTTTACAATAAATGAAGCAACATCTTGTAACTTGGTATCTGTTATTTGTTGTGCAGATATAATTGTTATTGATAATAGGCCTAACTGGATTTTTTACTCAAAGCTAGTGAAATTTTTCAAATTTTCATTTATTTTTTCACGACCGAGTTCCTAAAACATTAATAAATTCAATAAACAAAAATAAAACCTGCAAATTAACATCTGATGAGTCGATACCAGACGTTTCAAACAGAAAATAGTGAAATGACAGTTTTTAAATAATTATAAACCTAGAAAAATGATATGAGGTAACGTACCTTCACACACTGTGATTATAATGTAGAAGGGAACAGCAGAAACCTAGAACAGTAAAAAAGCAAATTAGTCAAAGTACAAGAAAATATATGAATAAGAGCATAGGATAATTTTTAAAATGAAAATAAATAGAAGCGTAGACATTATCAAGAGGATGACAAAAACGAAAACCGTTAAAAATACACCTTTACGGTTAGTCAGAATATCATTATAAGATAAACGTTAAAATTGATTGTACAGAGGTTAAAAAAAAAAATTAAATCTCATCATTCTAAATTGAAAATGGAGGGAGGTGAGCGAGTGTTTGAAGAAATAAGTATAATGGAGGGGGTTACAGGCTGAGTGACGCTAGAAGTCGCCTTTCGTAGGCGTGGCATTTGTTAGGTCACAATTGGCAGTGGAATGTTGCTGCAGCTCTCTATATGCCTGAAATGGCTAGACAGAGTGATTAAAAAAATTGAGTTACTCAAAGCGTGCTCACTTTTTTATTGAAATGGGTTTTTTGAGCTATTGTTTATTCTCAGACACTTTGTTCTAAATATTACATATTCTAAAAAATAATGTTTATTGTTTTTACTTTATTTATTTTTTTTAATTTAACACATTTCTCTATTATATCTGAAACAATTATTTGTATCAAACATTGGAATCCTTAATATTCACATTGAAATAAGTCTGAACAGAAAAATAAGCACGAATTTTTTGGGAACGGCTTGATGGATCTTTATTGTAGATATAATTATAAGATATAATAATTAGAAATAACATTTACTACATCAATTCTCTTCATACTTGCAATTAAATGAATGGTTTAACAGATATTTACATCAATGCGCCAAAACCTCATTTACTTCAATGTAAATTTGCCTTCAAGGGGCGTGGCCTAATACCCTCCCCTTAGCGTCAAAATTTAAAAAAATTTCAATTACAACACCCCAATTGTATGTAACTTAGGAAAGGCTTAAAGCGAATTCCTACGTGGTCAGTTATCATTCAAAAGGCAGACAGATTCAACCGCGAAGATCCCCTAACGGTTAATTAGATGTTGATATTTCCAAAATATTTTATTTTGAATAAGTTTCATTTTTAATATCTATTTACTAACTAAATTTTTATATTTATTTTATTATTTGTTCTTTCATTTGGCTTAATTTTATTATTACTTTCCTTATACAGCCTTTATCTTCTTATAATACTGAAACTATACAGGTCCTTCAATGATATTTTGTATCTGTTATGTTAGTTGTTTTTTTATCATTCTGTAATTCCACTTATCCATTATGGTTATCTTGTTTTCTGTTCTTAGCTTGAAATTCTGGCCGAAACGTAGGCATGAATAAATAAGTTTTTACTTATTTGTGCTCTTCACTGAACGCACCCTAATCATTTTCCCCATATAAAAATAATTATATTTACCTTTATATATATTATATCTTTAAAAAAAAACCACAGCGAACAATGTTTCGTATACATCTAAAATTAAATTATTACTCGATAACTAAAGGATCAAAGTTTTTTCGCTATGTATGGACTGCAACGCAAAAAGACCAATTTTGCCAACTTTTACAACTTTTGCGTGTCGTAACCTTTGACACCGTTAAGCTAATACGATCGTTCCAGTTTTAATCGACAGCTCGAGGAAGCCTGTACAAGTTTACAATGTAATCAACGCCGGGGGTATAGAGTATCGATTGCGTAGGATGGTCGATTATTAAGACTGCCCGCTCGTGTACGTTCACGAGTTTATTTTGTCTTAAATCGAAACTCTACAACCCACGCCAGACAACTCCTGTATTGATTTAAACTTTTAAGAAATATAGATATTATTTATTTATAACATTTGTTATAACAGACTTGTGATTTTGTGATTCCCAGCGAGGGGCAGGGTTTTTCTCCAATTTTCATCTCAAAATATGAAAATGTTTTATCATAAATAAAACATAGATAATCGAAGCATTATGTTTAAGAATGACAAAGAAAGAAAAAATCATACAAACATAGATGTGATCACTTAAAAAAGAAAATTATTAATCTATTTAGTAATTGTGAAGACGAGCGTTTCGGAACACTCCTAGATGCCATAAAAACATTTATAAGGTCTATTATCAAGTATATCAAAATTTATTTGTTTTTTTATTTTTTGGCAATTTAAAGGTGGGATTTAAAAAATTTCATTTTAATGACACTTTATTCTTTAATTTCTATTTTTTTTTTGTTTCTTCAGTTTTTCTTTATATTTTTTTTTTTTTTATATCGGAACACGGAAGATTGATCTTAGACTGACACCTCGGATTGTAATAATTTAAAAAAAAAAACTAAACTCAATGTTTTGTTTTTAATGTTGCTTAGATGTTAATGATATATCTGTGCAATCAATAAAAAATGACCAATAAATTTTATCCCCATCTCTCTCACCCTATATCATAACTCTTAAAGAATTGTGACAAATCTATAGGGTTAAAATAAATTCTAATAAATCCAATCTAACCACCTTTATCCTTCGTTGAAAACCTATGACATCCTTCCATGTATCCTTAAATCATACTATACTTATGTCTAACAGTTTGGCTGTATAGGACTACATCTGAGGAAACGACTAACTTGGAATACTCAGACTGAAAAGATAGGAAACTGCTCGTCAAATCCGATTATTACAAACTGTACTAGACAAACTTTTAAAATACTAGTTAATTAACTTGACTATAATAAGGTCTGTTTGGACTTAAGGAGTTGAGCTTTGGGGCTCCACTAAACTATCGAATTCTTCTAGTATCCAAAATCCCGTTGTCGCAAATAAAATCTATTATGACCTCAATGTTCATGAAGATTCTGCAGAAGCCTCTATAATGTCACTGTAATGTAATTCATATCACATTTACAAGACGTATTTTTTATTCGTTTATACAGTTGCAAATTTCAGAAAATAAATAAAATTGCTTTGTCAGCAAAACCTGACAATATACAATCTATGATCATTGAACTTTATAAATCCGACTCAACATCCATAGGATTTCTACATGTCCTTATACTCCTTGCATCGGATCCATATTGATATAAAATAGAGCCTATAAAGTTCTAGAAGAAGCAAAGGCGAACAAGAGATGGAGGTCGCATTGTACCAACCATGGACATTGTTGTGCCAGAAGCATTGTCGCCCCTCTTTCTGTTTCTCTCATTAGGCGGACAACAATGGAGCAACAACACTCCAACAATGGCGATCCCCTTCCGACACTCCAACACAGCCGCCAGTCCCTCTTTTAATGCAAAAACTTCTCTGTCGTCCTCCTTGCTAAGTGATTGTCCTTTAATGTCTCATTCCTGATTGATCAGAAGAGGATATGGCCCAGGATAATGTGTATATGGCGTGTCTATGGCCAGAGAGGTTCATTTGCTGGATGAAACTCTTGACGAGTTTCGTCCTCGTTTAATATTCGAAAATGTCCTTTATGGAAATGGTCGAATAAATTAGCTGAATTGAACGGCTACCAAAAGAAATATAATTTATTTAATAACATAGGCAGTATTTATGACTATTAATGCTATATGTTAAACCTATTTAGCAGCAAACACGAAGGTGATGTTCGGATCAAAGGTATTGTGAGAAATACTTATTAATATGAAAAGAAAATACCAGGACGTGGGGAATGATGTAGGAAATACTTTAATTTTTTCGAAGTTCTTTCTCAGGGTGCAAAAAGCGAGTAGTTCCAGACTTTTTTTTCCCTAAATTTATGAATACATATATTTACTTTCGTATTTTTATTTTATTTATTTATATCCTATTTTATATTTTAGAACTAATTTGATAGAATAAGTTGTTTATAGGGTATTTCGTTTAATAATATTTTTATGTTCTATTTATTTTGTATCAGTTTCTTATTAATTTTGTTTTATGTCGGGAATACATACATTTAATTTAATGCTCAAAATGAGCTCTTATACATATGTTTTATTTGTTTTGTTTTTTTATTTAATTATTTCTTTAATATATTTACAATGTATTGTGCTGATATGTCACATTTCTTATGGAATAAAATCAAAAAGTGTTCACTAAATAGAGACATTGTAAATTAAATAATTATGTATTAATTATCAAGATATATATTAGAAAGAGTGATTAATATTAATATTGTAAAGAAAACATTTTTATTTCAATGATATAAGAAAATTTATACATTTTGCATGTAAAAAGTTTTCATAAATCAAAATTAAGAATTATATACTATTTATAAATAATTCTTTTGAAATAGAGGAGTATTAGAAGTTTGTAATGGCATAATAAAATGTATTTTAAATCTATATTTGAGTTTAGATTTTTTTTTTCATTAGATTTTAAATTATTTATAATTTTGTTTATGTAAGAAATTATACCTGTTATATAAATAACAAATTCTTCCTTCCATGATGAGATATTTTGGACTTTTCTGATAATAAATTTAATTTTATATTAAAATTGAATTAATAAAAAAAAATGTGAGAATGAAGAGACATTTGTTATGTAATGTTTCCATAGTAACCAAATAAATATATTGTCTCTTGATTGTTGTAACTTTTATTTTTTTTTCAGTTATCATTGTTTAGAATCGAATGTCTTATACATTTAACATTTTATATATAAAAGATTTCATTTCATAAATAATAATTATATCATTGCGGGAGGATATATTTCTATTATTATCTAATATTTTTTTTTTATAAATATTGCTATGAAAACATCATTACTTTTTCGTTGGTTGCTATGGAAATATTAAAAAAATAATGTTAATAATCTTTTCATCGGAAATAAATAAATATAGAATAACCATTATAATAATAATAATAAAAAACAACGTTGAGATAATATAATTTTTATTAAAAAAAATAATAATTAAATAATAATGAAATAATAATTGTACGTACTATTTATAAAATAAAATCAATTTATATAAATAGAATATTTATGAAATAAAATCTTTTATTTATAAAAATGTAATATAAAATTTGGTTGAAAGAAGTTTTTATTTATTGAGGGAAATGTGACCACTTTATCTTGTTTACAATATAAAGATATAACAAGTAATTCGACCTATTAAAAGAGGCGTAATAAATCATACATAATTAATAATAATTTATTCTAATACTTGCTCAGATAATGAGGGGGCTTATTCGTCGTAATCAATTACCGAGGGGGGATAATAGAAGAACAGAATCGTGAACATGAAGATAACACCTCTCGTTCTCCTCAATGACGTAATGAGGCTATAATTAAGCTATTATTGAGTGTAATAGGTAACTTACTAAAAGGTTAATTATAGTAATTGACTCATCTCCCTCAATAACTCGGTAATTTAATTATGATAATAAGTTCAACCTACAAGAGGCAAAACAACGCTAAACAAAAACCCTTTGACATTTTATGCGCCATTTAAGGTACACTTTATCTTGAGTATACCTTAGTTCTGTTATTTTATGCAGAAGTGATATTTTTATTTATTTATTTTTTTAAATATAAGTTTTTATTTCATAAATATAAAATTTTCAATAATTACTATAATGCTTCGGTGTACACCCTACTTATAAAATTTATTACATTATTTCCATTATTATTTATCACATTACAGTACTAAAATAAAAAAAATACATATCATTTATTACATTATTTCTATTATTATTTACCACATTATTTACATTACAGTACTGAAATAAGAAATAAATACGTATTATTTATTGATGAATTTTTAAAGTAATATATGTTCGGTTTATATCGTATATCTTATTTTATATTACGGGTCGTTTTTCTATAATTCCCTATTTCATTAATAAAAGGTTAAAAATCAAAACAGTACTAAAAAAATATATATCATTTATTACATTATTTTCATTATTATTTATATTACAGCACTGAAACAAAAACTAAAACAGTACTGAAATAAAAACAAAATATCATTTAATGATGAATTATTACAGTAATATGTGGTTGGTTTATAAATATATTATATCATATTTTATATCCACGCGTTGTTGTTTTTTAATAATTTTCTATTTTAATTACTAAAGGGTTCAAAGAATTAGGGAAAGATTGGGATAAATTATAAGACATTTCACATTGTTTTGCCTTCCTGGTCTTATGATTTTTTTTTTTCGAAAATCACAAATGTGGCTAGAGTAATACTACAATCTACACAATATTATAGATGATATCAATAATTGACCGTACGATTTCAAACAATGTAGAATATGGTAAGGATTGTGATCAAAAGAGAAACAAAAATAGCAACTACTTTTACCCGACGTTTCGTCCCACTTTTTAGAGCATCATCGTGGCTAAAAATATATAAAAACAACTAAGAACACTTGGACATTGTAAGATAATAAGATACAAGAAGGTTAATTAAGAAAAATAAAATAAAAGAAGAAATAAAATAGTACTAATATAAAATAAACAATTACAAGAATATAAAAAAATGCGCAAAACTACAAGGTTAGAAATGTACAGGAGGCCCAATAACACACAAAAACAGAAATGTTTTGTGAGTTGAGAAGACAAAATTTAACACACTTAAAGACGGAAAATAAAGAAGTGAGTCGAGAAAGGATAAATAAAAATAAAATTAATAATAATAATAAAAAATTAGTAAAGATTAAATTAGGACCACCCACCTGTTCAAGTTGCTTTGGCGACTTTGATAGAATATCGGAAGGGAGGGAGGGGGGTGACCGTTAACGGTTTTATTTTTATTTTAAATACGTCCCGTATACAAGAAAGAGATACGAAAGTATGATGAAGAGTAAAAAATAATTCAAGAAAGAGATGTAAAAATATGATAGTAATAATAACTGTAAGAATTCACTAATTTAGGAAAAACTAATTATAATAGGGGTATTCATGATCTTTGGTTTAACATGTTAAA
>NW_027106005.1:205752-217065 GCF_000696795.3 Halyomorpha halys
AGGCTTATACAACAAGTTGCTGAGAAAATCCGCTAGGGGCTCTTGTGGATTTAACGTTTAACATGACTTCAAATAGGGCTGCTCACAATCTTATAGTTATAACATTTAACATGGCAAAACATATAACATTTAACACAACATCATGAATACCCCTAATATAACTTTGTATTTTCCAAATTTAAGTTTATTGATTATTTTATCAATTCGATAAGATGAGAAGAATAACTCTGTATTATCATCTAGGAGAGCTTTGTTGATATTTTAAAATTTTGAATTGTCATTACTGAACAAATTAAATAATAATGGACTTAAACGGAATTCCTGAGGGATACCTGCAACTGTATCAGCAGCAGTGTTAAAAAAAGCGTTAAGTAAGGAGATAATGTGAGAATTTTAACTTCATGATAAAATAAAGAATAATCAAATTACAGAGAACTGTTTAGAAGTGGAGACAAAAGAGTGAGAGAATAAAAAAAGTTAATGATATTAAACGTTTCTTTTCCATACGTGCTTTTCATATTATGTTTTTTATTTATTTCCCCCCTCCCCCTTTTCTCTTTTTTTCCGGCAGTTTTAACAATTAACTTTATCAAAGGGGGAAAATACCGACAGCTTTTCCCTTTTGTTTTTACAACCAATGTTATGCGCTTTTATTAAAATATTCATGTGCCCCTTTCTCCGAGTTCCAGTTTATATTAAGGGAAAAAAACAACAGGTTCAGTCAAAAGTGAAGTTTGTATAAATAAACGTAAAAACCTTTTGAATCTTGTCATTATTACACCTGAATTAATATTTTAACTTAATTAAAAATTCATAACAAAAAAAATTTATGGAACAATACGTAATTGAGCTTTGGTACTCCACTAAACGATCGAACTCCTCTTGCATCCATCCATCCAAAAGTCTCGTTAAATTCACAATAAGTCAAAAATTAAATAGTACGCATTAACTAGACAAATTTCTAACCTAATTAATTACAAAAACATTAATTTACAATAGTCAGAAGTCTCGACTTCTTTTATTTATTTCTATTCTTATCACAGACTTGTCAGTAATACAATTACAACAAATTAATTATGTCTTCGCTAGTAATTATGTATCTTAGTTCTAGATATGAATTTTTTTAATCACTAGTAAAACATAGATAACTGAAAGACCTTTAAGTGTTCATGACAGCAAAAAAAAACAAAAAAAAACATAGATATGATCATATTAGAAAAAAAATGATTAATCTATTTGCTACTTATTAGGTATATGATTTTATTTTTGGCAATTTATAGGCGGGCTTTAAAAAAAGAAACATTGGAATGTTGTTACTTCACTCTCATGTTTTAATTTTTAAAGTTGTTTTGATTAAAATCTCTCTCTCTCTCTCTCTCTCTCTCTCTCTCTCTCTCCCTCTCTCCCTCCCTCCCTCCCTCCCTCCCCCCTCCCCTCCTTCCCTCTATCATATGTATATATTAATAGTTTCTAGAAGAGTATAATAAATATTTTTTAAAAATAATTTTATTTTATTGCAAATGAGTGGCTCTAATGTTACAGGAGATAGTTATATAAATGTTTTTGAAATACCTTCGCGACTGAATTTTTTTAATCTCAGCCTTATTCCACACCATTAATAATTCCAACTTCATAAGCATTGTTGATTTATGAGATATATTGAACAATGAGTGAGAGAGTGGTTTGAAACACGTACAATCCGGTTGTACTTTATTATAAATTACCAATACACACAAGGCACTTTTTATTTTTTTTTTTTAGGTTCCGTACACACTCTTACATCAAAAATAATTTCCGTCTCCTCTTTCATTGAAACATAATATTGGGGCTACTAAATGACCCGGACAAACATGTCGTGAGGAAGTAGACTAAAAAGGTTATCGCTTTACTCGGCAAATATTTACCCCAGTTTGGATATCATTAATAACCAAATTGTGGCACCTTTTGGGGCAAGCACTTAGCCGAGTAATGGATCTGTCACTCCGCTTTATCGCACCTTTATCGAAAATAATGTCTCCTATATTATAGCGTTCCATACTATGATATTTGCCTTGGCCTTTTTTTTTTTTGTCCAAAAAAAGTATACCACAAAACAAAAGACAAAAAAATTACAGATTCCAACAAAAAAAAATCTAAAACTTACATATAAAAGTTTATGAAAAACTCAACCAAATACGGATGTGCCTAGTCCCATAACAGGAGAGAGAGAAGGAGAGAGGGAGAGGGAGAGGGAGAGGGAGAGAGAGAGAGAGGGAGAGAGAGAGAGGGGAGAGAGAGAGAGAGAGAGAGAGAGAGAGAGAAATTTTATTCCAAAACGTTGTGCCGCTATTGGTTGCATACTTATACCCAGTCAGACCAACTGGTTTCAACTTGGCTAATTCTTGCCCAACTCTGCTCTAGAATAATAATTTATATAATGTTAAAACATATATTCATTTTTTTTATCTTTAATTATTGATATTAACTTTAAAATTCAATTTAAAAATTGACCTCATGCACACATTAAAAAGCACTTTTCCCGTCGTTAATGGTGAGAAAATAGAAATTGTTTTTCTTCAGTATAATCCTCAAACAGTTTTTCACATTCTGTTTAATAAAAAAAATCATTAGGACTCGATTTATCGGCAGTCCGAAGTCTGCAAAAACCAATAAATAATTTTTTTTCTATTGATATAACTAAGAAATGAGCACGGCGCAGAGACTATACAGTTCACGCAATACAACAGCAGAGATACGTATTGGTCAGTAATTTCTTGCTGTTTGTGAGGTTTGGTAAGTCCTTTCATTTTGCTATTGTAATCTTTAAAATCACAAAAAAAATATTTTTGTAAGTCGTTACTACACTCATGTTTTTTTGTACACTGATACAAATGTGTATTCAAGCTTATACATACTATCAAAAGATTACCGAATTAATCATAAATGCGACAAATCAGGGCTATAGGAGCGAGTCAATCGTAAGATTATGTCGGAGAGGGAACATTAAAATGCATGGGATTTGATGAGGCCAAGTTTCCCAGAGCCACTGACGACTTGATCGATATGCAAATGGACAGTGGCTCCACTAACATGCTAACTAGTTTAACTTGGTCGGGACTCATAATGCTAGTCGATAGGTATTCTCTTGTGGTTTAGCATTCACAATCTAAATAAACATTGCTAAACTTGCAAATAATAATAAATAAGAAAAAACCAAAAATATAAGAGATACATAGGAATATTCATTAGCGCTAAACGTTAAAACAAAAAACCTTTGTATATATATATATATATATATATTCCTCCTTCCTGGCCGGATCCGCCCCACTAAGACCCCAGGGAGCAAGAGCGGTCAAACATATCACTTTTAAAATATTCGTCTAAAATGGAAAGAGGAGACTTTAAGATAGTTAAAGCGAGTAATATTAAAGAAGCGCCTGAAATTGAAAAAAAAAAATGGCGTGAACTCTCTACTCCTGTCCTCCATGGTAGCCTTAGTTATCTGAAATACGAAATAGATAATTATAGCGAGTAGGTTGGTCGATGTACGACATTTCACAATCTCATAAGAGGTGTTCGTAACACAAAAAAATCCAATCCTTTCCGGCCGGACCCGCCCCACTAAGACCCTCACTGAGAGTTGGTCCTATATCACTTTCGAAATATTTGCTTAAAACGGGAAGAGGAGACTTTAAGGTAGTTAAATCGAAAAATATTTAAAAAGCCCCTGAAATTGGAAAACGGCGTGAATGTTTTTCTTGTCTGTAGATATATATTTTTGTGAATGTTGGGGATCAGTCAATAAAATAACTCTATTGTGGCAAAGTTTCGAAACTTTATTATTTGCATTGTATACTACAGTGAGTTCTACATTACTGTGATACAGCTAACTCTAGGTAGTAACTGAGTTCCATTACCTATTCAGTTCTGGCAAAAACCTAGAGTTAGTTGTATCACATCAATGTAGAACTCACTGTAGTAGACAATGCAAATAATAAAGTTTCGAAACGTTGCTACAATAGAGTTATTTTATTGACTGATCCTCAAGATACAAATATCAATAAAAATATTGATTTTTATTTATCTATTTACTACTTTGTTATTTTTTATATTTTTATATTCTAATATTTGTTATATAGGGTGTTGATAAAATGAAATAAGGGTTGTAAAGTGGAGGGGAAAGAAAAAAAAAAAAGGAATAAATTGAAAAGCTTGTATTTAGTTTGTAGACAGATATTAATTGTAAAATAATACTGTGGGAAAAAAAAAAAAAATGTTAGCTGTCTATTATATTGTATCATATCAAAAACATGTAATTTATAAATTTATATATGTCCTATCACGGATTGATCAGTATGCTGTGTAATGTAGCAACCCGATGTATTTGGGCAGCATGATTGAATAAATTTCTTTCTCTGTGTTGTTTAAGGGGGTTGTGCAATTGTGTGTTTTCTCTAATTTGGCGCCGTCCATTGTTCAGATGGTTGAGCCGCAGGTCTTAGCAGCTTGAAAACTACAGGCGGACTTTATCCATTTCGTAGCAACCCTACAACATTGAACATTTGACCCCTCTCAATGGTTAGAATAGGTTGGTCACCCCTAGATAACCCCCCCCCCCCCCCCCCGTATGTCAGAAATGACCAGTTACAACAATTTCCTAATTAAGGCTACCAACTCTATGAGGCTGGGTGGACCCCGTTAGGATCCCTGGTCCACAGAGTTGACTCACGGTTATAGTAACAGAATAAATAATTATTTGTCACAGCCAGATTCCCGAGTTCCTGGAGTTACTAACACAGAACTTTACCGTACCTTTTAAACATGTATATAAGAATATATGATTGTATAATTTTGTTACTATCCTGACAAAGATCCTTAATTTTTTTTAGTCCAACAATTAGTACGGTTCAAAAAGTTTGGGAACCGCTGAACTAGACCTTCCGTAGACGGGAAGATAGTTTGGACCTCCGGAGTTCGTAACCATCTTATCATTTATAAAGTATAACATTTTTACATGAATAATTATATATCATATAATATACTGATTGGATCAATATGAAATTGAGCCCATTATCAATCAAAACTACGTTCATCAAACCCCCGCCGATATTTAGCCAGCAATGACAGCCAATAAACTGGGCTGTATTGTATATTGGTCCAGAGCAATGAATATAAGGGAAATAGACTGGGAATCCATCCACGGGTGATGGCTGGGAAATTGCCCCATTATCTCCAGCCTTCGATTTGAATTCAAACCAATTTCAAATATAATTGTCAATATCAATTTGAGATCAAAATTATATTTTATTTTTGTTTTACATATATATCAATTAAAATAAAAATTGCTCAGGAATATTTAGATATCAACGTAAACGTACAGATTGTATTTATTTTTAAAGTAACATCAGTAACATCAAATGGCAACGATTCTTAGCGAAATTAATTTTTTTAATAGTCGACAGTATGACAGTAACTTTTTATTGAAATAATAAAACCTGTCACACTCAAGAGCGATAAAAATAAAATAAAATATATTATAGGATAATAATTGTATATACCAATCTCATAAAAATATATATAATAATAAATGAATTAAATAATAACAAAATAAATAAACAACTAAGCTTTAATAAAATGATCTATGTTAAGTCAAAGAACAACAAATCTTGATATAGTTCAGATGACACAATGAAATATTCTAATATCTTAAAAACACAAGTAGTATAACTCCAATATATAACATTAAATATTTTTAAAAATATTATTTTATTAAATGATTTCAATTATGTTATTAAAATAAAATTATTTTATTTATTAATACGTTTTCGACTTTTTTTTTTTTTTACTTTTGGAGGAGAATTAGCATAACCTTACAAAATACATTTTGAAGATACCATTTCTTGGAAACCTGTCACAAGGAAAGAGAAATTAGAATTAAATATTTTAAAACTTGCTTTCTAGAACAATTACTAAGTTGATTAAAAGTCTCTTAGCAATCGGAGAGCTCCTAGCAACTGTGTACGACGGGCTACACTGGAAAGAGTTCAGTTAGTTGGTTAACATATGAGGGATTCCGCACCTGTTTGTTACAAGTATGATAATATTGTTTTAATTTACTGACTTATTAATTTTTTAAAGCATATAACTTATTATTAAAACAATTTTTGTTACTTATGTGTTTTAGTTAATAGATGAATATTTATTCATTGTCAGTGTGTTTTTAATTATTTAAATAGATCAATTATTTGCATTTTTTTTTCTAGAAATAAACACATTTCATCCATGAAGTCTGATGGTGAATTTAGTCTTAGATAAAATTTAATCTGATCCACTACAGACATATTTTCCAAGAATAAAAATAATTAGAGAAGATGTTCGGGGGGGGGGGGGGGGGTTAGAAAAAAAAAAAAAAAATAAATAAACAAAAATTATTATGCTGACGTTTCGACTAGAATTTCAGGTCTTCATCAGGGCAATAGAACAAAACTTTTTATCCCCCCCCCCCTCCCGACCATCTCCAATTATTAATCAACGGTCAACTATCTACACTTCATTAAGAATAAAAATAAATTTATATTATTTAATAAATTAATAATATCTAAATTTAAGATTTATTCAGTAAAAGTTTTGAATATTTATTTTAAAAATCAAAAGGAAAGAACATATTTGCATAAAAATCAACATTTCATAAAACTAGATCATAACATTTCCATGGAAAAATGTTAGTTTTACTATAGTAAAAATAAAAAAATTAATGATTTAATAACAATATATCGTACATAATTGTCAAATGAACTAACAAGATGTCCTTTCTATCTATGAGTAGCGTCAAACTACGAAAGACGTCCGAAACTGTAACTAAAGATAATAGTAAATACTGCTGAAAATGACAATACAGTGTTTTGTTTCAATTAAAAAAAATCGATTTTATTAATTATATTCAGCTGTATTTTTCATAAAACTAACATAAAACAACAATTAGTAACTATATTATTAGAAGATAGATGAGAATTTTCATGAAGAAATTTTGAATATAGAATTTACAAATAATATGAAAAAGATAATTAGCGTGGTGGTACTGTGTTAAGGCACGATGCTACTAACTCCAAGGATAAGAGTTTGAATCCGGTTGGGCAGGAAATTGTTTTATGTTACACTGTAACCGTGAGTCAACCCTGTGGGTTATGGAGTCCTACAGGGATCCACCCAGCCTCATAAATTGGGTAAAAATCTGGGGGTCGAGCGTCATTCAGGCCGAATCACCTCCTTGCACAACCTTTGGTCTAGTAGTAGTACAGATTTTAATTTTTATAAAATATAATAAGGCCTAGCCCATGTTTATAAGCTTAAGCTAGACGCCTAACCATAAGTTATTGGTAGCAAAATCCATGGCAACATTAAGAACGATGTTTAACTAAAGTACTTTTAATGTCTCATATAACAGAACATTGGTGGTCTAAAAAAATTAAAACATCACAAAAGAAAAAATATATTAATTAACAAAACTATAGAAGAAAAAAATAAACCTAAAAGAGACGTAGCATATGGATTAGGGAGCATCAAGCGAGATAGGCATCTGAGAAGCCGCCGTGACAACGCTAATCCGACATGGTAAGGCAATATTATTAATTGAGTTTCCTAGTAAAACTTAATTACTATAATTAGTAGTTGAGTAGGGTACTTAAGTACGGTCTAAGACCTTTCGAAACGGTCGCACGGCCAACTAATGACGGCGGCACGACAGAAAAAATTGTAACACGACACTTACAACCGAGCCTAAAAGGTCAGCCATATTATCTTAATTAGGAATATTAGCATTTAAAATGCTTCTTCAACTTTACTCTCGGGCTAGGAGAACAATAGGGGTTCACAACAAATGCATAAGCTATATATTTAATCATAAATATATATATAACATAAATAATAAAATATTTAAACTTTGCATTCGGCACCTTTTCGGACTTGACCGAAGAGCAACTCGAAACAACTTAATCGTGAAAATATACACCGTTGCATCGTGAAATTATATAGTACAACTTTAGAACTAAGTGAGGCTTGTGATAAAATTTAGTTTTTATATGTTTGTGGGCATCGAAGAACATATATTTACAAAAAAAAAAAAAAATATTTCTTACAATTGTTGTCATGTTATAAAAAACATATAAATGATTATAAAATGAAAAAAGGATATAAAAAATGGTTTCAAAATTAGTAATGGTAATTTACGAAATCACAACACTGATGAAGGTCTAAAATTCAGGTCAAAACATCGGAAAAAACAAATAAATAAATTTTGTTTATTTGTGTACCGTTACTGTTAATAATTTTATTTATTAATAAATAAACTAAATAATAATAATATTATTTGTTAATAATATCTAATATATGTTTGGATTCAATTTAAAAAATCTTTTGGACTATTTAGAATTTAATTACATAATTGGATAGAATTTCGTAGTAAAAGTTGATAATAATTGTATTAAAAAATTGAATTAAAGTTATGACTCAGTTCTATTGTATACATATGTTTTTATGCCAAGTTTATGTATTATGTATATAATGATAAAAGGAGGGTACAAAAACAAAAAAGTATGAAAACAGAAGTAGAAAATTTTATTGAGTAGCGAACACATTCTTCGAATAGAAGCTTAGTGTTAAAATAAAAAAGAAATACATTGCAAAGTTTTTAACAATGGACCACCACGGGTTCTGACAGATTTGTCCGTTTCAGAAGGGTGTACGCTGAGAAGGAGTATTTGCTTATCAAGAATGCTTCGTACAAGCATGAATCAAATGCATACCTTGAAATCTTAATTGCTCTAGGAGTGTTACAGTATTGTTTTATTCACATTATTTATTTGATCCTATATACAAGATAAAATAATAAAATATGTTTGACAATTTAATAAGAAAAAAAATAATAAGTACGGGGGAACAAAATAGGTTTGATGTTAGCCAAACATCGAGTTGTAAAATAAGTTCGTTTTTTACAGGTATTTCAAAAAAACTTTAGATTCTTGTAAATATTTTTAAGCAATTATATATGACCCATTTTGATCTATTACATGTTGCCATTTTTAAGGTAATTTTTGAATTCCGTCCTCTCAGAACTTTTTTGATTTTTGTGAAATGAACTACTCTATGTGGGTTTTTCAGTCCTCGAATGAATTAAAGAGAATTTTGAAGGGCCCAAAATAATCTGTTGGGGCAAGGTCTGGTGAATAGGGTGGGTGGGGGGATAACATCCAAGCCAAACTCCAATAATTTCTGCCAGGTCACCAAAAACACGTGAGGATGGACATTATCGTGATCGAAAACTAAGAGACACAAATTATTTGAGACACATGAGATATGTTAAGCGTTTCTACGATATCCCGTGTCGTAGAGTGAGAGCTGTCTGTGATCATTGCTTGAATTTGGTCAACAGTTGAAGGACGACCCGAGCGCTTTGCTTCTTCCAAGTCAAAATTTCCAGTTCTGAACCGAGCAAACCACTTACAACGGAGCTTTCTCGTAATGTATCATCGCCATACACACTGCAAATTTGTTCCTTTTCGGAAATAAAAAATCATAAAATGACGAAACTAAAATTTTTTTTTCTCTTCCGTTTTTAGCAAGCAAAATACCATAGAAAAACAAGGAATCTCGGTTGAAACCGATGCATAAAAGCACCTTGACTAATCCTTTGTTAGAATATGTAAACATTATTGAACAAGTAAACATGATTTTATAAACACAGAGAGGATTAAATTGATATAAAACGCTACGAACTTATTTTACCAATATTTTTCTCCGGCGAAATGTTAAAAACTATTAAACTTAATACAGCGTCTATTTTAAAATAATCTATTTTATTCTCGTTTAAAAGTTTAGACCCGTCACTGACTGTTCCTTCCTAATTCATTTTTAATGTTCAAAACGCCTAATTTAATTCTCGATTAAGTAAGTAGATTCCCTTATCAAACTTTTAAGCCAGGTAAAAGAAATATATATAATTCAGAAGGGTATAAAGTGAAACATTTAGCATTTTAAATCAAAAGTAATTTTGCAAACGGTTCAGTACGCCGAGCCAGATTGGATATTAACCTACTTAAAAGTTTCTGTAAGAGCCTATAAAAAGTTCTCTTACTTCCCTTTTAAAAGAGTAAAGAATATAGAACAATAAAGTTGAACATATACAAATAATGGCTATAAACTCTCACTTAAATTACAGTAAAATTTTAGAACAAATAAAGGGAAAACGAAATTGGCGGATAAAAGTTTTAAGCTTGAGGTAAGGGGAACTCCGCTTGGGAAACTTAGTTTAAATGGAAATTCTGGGAAAGTGGTAGGAGGAATGTGATGCTTCGGTTTTTCAGCGAATCCCACTGATTTTCCTTCTAACATTTGTGTCATTACGTAGTTTAGATCCTAAATTTATAAAATATAGTAAATAAATATGCAACGATATATACTCACACTCATACACATAAACCCATTATATTATTATTAAATTAAAGGAGCGATTTGAGATCAGAGCCTTAACACATGGAGGATAAGAACAAACAGTGGACTGTTTGCTGAGTCTGGTCAGTCTATAGGGGTATTCAAGAAACTGTGTTAAATGTAAAATGTTAAAAATGTTATAAGTATAGAACTGAGAGCAGTCCAATTTCAAGCCTTGTTAAAGGTTAACTGCATAAGAGCTCCTAGCGGATTTTCTGAGCAACTTGTTTTATACATAACCTTTCCTTCCAAAACTTCAAATTATTGTTTACTTCTAATTTATTACAACATGTCTGAATAAAGAAAAATGTGGAAGTTGTGTATAAGCTTGGCTACCGAGTGCCTTGATGATCTTTTGACTTGTGAGAAACAGAATCAAGATGAGCTAATTGACAACTGTCATTAAATTATTATTGTCATTCATTGCTTTATTAGTTTTAAAAACATCCAATACAATACTAGTACACAATAAAAGCACAAAATGCGAGCAAGTAACCAAACCCGACAACAAATAAAACGGTGACGAGCTCAGCTGGTTTGTTGCGTGACGTCATTCTCCATTTAGCAGACCTAGTAACAGACTCTCAACCACGTTATACGTTATGTCGTTTTAGCATGGCAAAATAAGGAAATATTTCTCCATTTAACATACATTCTTCCATTTAACATGCTTTAACAAGTTAAACTAAAGATCATGAATACCCCTAATATCTAATGATATGAAGGCAAGGAGGTTAAGATGGTCCTAACATGTGGCTCGAAGAAATTTATCAGGACGCCTCTACCCAACGAATAGCAGTATAGCAAGAGTTTAATGAAAACGGAAATAACAACAGTTAAATATATATA
>NW_027106005.1:217690-223312 GCF_000696795.3 Halyomorpha halys
CCATAATTAACAGAATATATAAAATAATGGTAAAACAAATAAAATAAAACCACTTGTCATATCATAAAGTATAAGATGACTTCTGATTGTAAATAAAAAGAAAAAAAAATGATAAAAAATTAAACAACAATTAAACTAAAAAGTAATAAATGAAAAGATATAATTTCTGCTAGTGTACATATATACAATTATAAACGAAAATCTAAGATATAAAATATATAAAGCTTTTTTGAAACTTTCAATTGTTATGTTTATTAATTTTCCTATCTCGTTCATTATCTTCCTTCATTCTTGATTTTATTCTTATTTCCCTTTTTCCATTAAGTGTGTACTGTATTTTATATTTCTACTTTTTTATCTGTTGTTATTTTCTTTTTCATTAATTTTCCAAAATCATTTATTATTATTTAATTTAACGTTTTACTTTTTATTTACTTTGTTCATTTATCTTTACATCATTTAAGCGATTGTTTATTTTTTAACCCTGACGAAGCCCTGCAACGTGGGACGAAAAGTTGCCTCATAATGAATAGCTTTACGACTTGAAGTTTTTTCTTATTGGAAGAAAATATTTGTTGTTAACCAAGGTTTCGCCCCACTTCGCATACATATACATAGATTAATTTAATTTATAATATTATAATATCGTTGTAGTTAATGACTTCTATCCTCACTGTGATTAGGAAAGCGAGATGTATAATTTATTATGTTGAGTAGGGTTGGAATGGACGTATAGGAGCCATTTGGAACGCTACACTGCCAAGTTTCGAGGCTCGCTCAATTATTCCGTTTTGAGTTGAATGCATATTCAATGCCCTCGTACTTAACAATAGTTAGCAAAGTCTATAACGTTTTAACAAGTTCGAATGCATTCCGGGCTTGGAAGTTAGGAGTCGAGTTATATCACGATGTAACTAGGGCTTAGATCTCATGAATACAAGATCCGTTATGAGAAAATTAAAATATAGTGGTTAAATAATTTACAAAGTTATTTTAAACCTCAGTTAAATACAGAGAAACCTCTATACTCCAGGGTAACAACGGATAAGATAATTTTTCCGTTATAAAGCAGGTGTTTGTAACGAAGGGGTATGAAGTGCGACTCCAATTCAAGGCAGGCACTCCTTCACTTGAATTTGTAGTGGACTCTATGAAATATAATTTATTTATAGAGGTTAGTTGAAAAAGAGAGAATGTGATTGTTAAATACTTATCTATTTTTACGTATGAGGCGTGGCCGAAATTGAATATTTATTATTAGAGATAGTTAATTAATTTTGATTGGGGGCTTAATGATGATGATTGTGTGAGTTATGAGGAATGATGTGGATGTTTTCATGCTTCTTATTTCTTGTCTTCCATGTCCCTTCATATACCCTCTCCTCGGGTACTGAAGAGCTCTTCGATAGTGTCCTTACTTACTCATGGTTTATTAATGGCTTTCGGTTTCTCTGCCACATGGGGCGCTGGTGTTACATCGTGGCCATATGATTATAATTTGTTGAAACTAGCATAAAAATGAAATAATAGAATCATATACAGGAGTTCAGTACTTTGTAGAAGGAATTACTGTTTCTGTTATTATATCCGTTTCCATTAATTGTCTACAAACTTTTATTATGCTTATTTATTTTTTATTTTAATTGTACATCTTTCTAATTTTCCATACTCATTTATGTTCACATCTTTTAAGTGTTTGCATTATTTTTTAGCCCTGATGAACCCTTTCAACGTGGAGCGAAGCGTTGGCTAATAATAAACTTTTACGACTATTTGAGTTATTATTTGACCACCCCCAGAACACCTTTCTTTTTATTTTATATCATGAAATGATTTTTATGACACATTCAATTATTTATATCATAACACTAGTTCAGCTTATCCCCACGCTAAGTTCAATTAAGTTTATTATTTACTCAAGTATGCGCTCATAATCCTACGAAGCCTTATTTAGAAAATACTAAATAATTCGATAAGAAAATCTTGTACATTTCTCATTTACGGGGTGTTTGAGTGATAAGTGTGTAAACAGAAATTATGAATTAAGGATCTCAAAAACAAGAAAAAAATCCCTATGAAGGTATGCCCGTTAACGAATTTTTTACACGTCTAAATATTTTTTTAAAAAAAATTTAGTGATCGCCGTGTAATATTTTATTTTACATATGATCTGTTATAAGTTCTGGAATATTTTTTTTTTTTTTTTTTGGCTTACACAATATTGGAAAAAATAATACAATTTAAACTACAGAATACATGTAAATTACAGTTATAAAATTAAATGAACAGTTATATAATTAGTAATTATATATAATATAAAATAATTATTTTTTTACGAAGATAGGATAATTGAAACTTCTAGTACAGTTCGGCCATAGCTACTGGGGAAGAAAGATACTGAGCCAGTCATAATGTTCAAGTTAATCTTTAAACAACATTTAATATGAATTTTAATGTTTATATATAATAATAAACTACTTGAAAAACATATTTATTTATTTATTATATCCTAAATAATTGACATTCATAACAATGAAAATCTTAAGGCGTGAATATCTGCTAAACAAGGCGTTAAAAGCCTTCATATGAAATTTTTTTCTTGTTTTGAGATCCTTAACTCATATTTTCAGTAAGGGCATTTAACCCTGAGATATCATGTGTTATTGTCGTAAGTCATCTAAATCAAAACCTCAAGTCTCAAATAATTTTATCTTTCGTGGATTTAAGACATAGCATACCATACATCCCACTCCAAAACTTAAAATAATATAATAACCTCCTAAAATTCCATCAATTGAACATTTACTCAGGCAGTTAATTTAAGATGTGTTACCTCTCCAATAAACCCATACCTAATAATCAGAAATTAAAATTATTTAAATTAATGCTTAATTTAGTATTTATATTATTATCACTTATTTTCCAAGAATTGTCCAAATATTATTTTTATATAGTATTTACAATAGACATAAATTATATTAATTATATATCATGAAATTACCTAAAATTAATTTGTTTTTAATATACTGTAACACTTACCAGAAACGTTTTATGCAGATCAGCATGTCCGCTTTTGGAGAAACTATCTGAAAAAATAAAATAATTTATTACAAAATGCATAAATAATTATTTATTTTTTATATTTAAAATTAAAAACGAAATATCATACATTTTTCTCCATGGTTATGTTCTTAGGTAAGCTGTATCTGAATATCGGGTTTGAAAACTCACCAGGCACAGAATTTACAAAGTAAATAGAAATTAAATTAATTATTTTGGAAAAAATTTTAATTGATGGTTTATAACTAGAAAAACATTTTTCAAAGATATACGTTCTATAAAAAACTAAAGTAGACCAAATTTTCTACAAAACGGGTATATCAAATTTGATTTTTGGATCACACTTAACGCACTATAAATCGTGGACGATTTATAAAAGGGGTATTCAGCGTTTTTGGGAGGTGCTGCAAGAATTTAAGTTCGCAACTTCCGACTTCACAATAAAAATAGCAAAAAAAAAATTGAAACTTTTTCAATTATTCTTTATAAAACTAAGCATCTTTTAAAGACAATGTTTCAAAATTAAAGAAGATAAAATTTCTTCCGGATTGGGTATATTTTATATTTAATTTTTGGGTAATGTAAAATATGCACATGCATATAAACGCAAAAATAGACTATTAAATGAAGTACCAATATATATATAAATTATATAAATGGTTTAAAGTATTAAGGTAGCTTACAAGTCTACAAAAATAATCAGAAAACATAAAAAAATGTCAACACAACGAATTTAAAGAAGGTAGTTTTCAGAAAAAATCATAATTTGTTTCCTTTAATTTTTAATAGAACGTGTAACTTCCAAAAATACTTAATTTTTAAGTTAAAAACGGAAAACTGAAAAATAAGCTCTAAACTTTTAGTTTTTTTTTTGTCTACATCGAAAAGCTTGAAAATTCACAATTTGAACATTAGATAAGTGAACTATTTAGAGTCTTATAACAGGTATATTTCAATCTATATAGTATCAATTTCAAAAAATAGCTTTATAGCAATTTACACAAATTATATACAGCTAACTTAAAAATTTCTGAGATTAATTATGTTTAAATAATAGTTGCAAATTTAAGGCATCAGTTAATTTTCAATTTCGATATAGTTTCGTCATTGATCATTTTTATTACTTAATTAACAGTGTCAAATATTCAGTCAGATATTTTGGGCATTGTGAAGAGAAAAGATAATCACATTAAAATGTAATAAAACCCGAGATAGGAATTTTTCAGATACGACATTTTGGATATGTACAGACGATACTTTTTGCCACTAGTATATTTGTTAATTCTGGAATTTATTTCTCTCATAAATAGAAAATTGAGCATTTTTTAAAGACAAATGTTTCACTCAAAATAAAAGAAGACAAAAGTTCTTTCAAATTGGGTATATTTAATTTTTGGGTAATGTGCATGGCACATTAGTTTATTAAATAATATATATGCATATATTAAAATGTGGCAATTAAATAAATAGCATAAATATTCAGATTTAAAAAGTAAATATGATAAAAAAAAAATAAGTTTAATGAATTAAGGTTGCTTAAAAGTCAAGAAGAAAAAAAAATGCCAAAGCAGCGAATTTTACAATGGTAGGTTTTCAGAAAAATATATTTTTTTCTAAACGGTTCTATATCTCTTTAGAGTGCAAGATCCGAATCAAGGGTAGCAAGCTTACAACCTAATGTAAGCATTCCATAGAAAAATTTCTATTCTTTAATTTTGATGGAACTATCAACTTAATTAATATTAAATTTTTAAGATATAAGCGGAAATTTTTGAGAAAATTAATTAAGTTATAATCATGGTTGCAAATTTAAAGGAACAGTTGAGTTCGATATAGACATAGCTTTCGATATAGCTATCGATATTTTTTTATCGACAACGTCAAATGTTGAGTCAGATATTTTTGGTATTGTAAAGAGAAAATAAAACCACTTTATGAACAGGAATATTGCAGACACACCATTTTGGGTTTGTACTGACGATACTTTTTGTCACTGTTATTTTTTTTAAACTCGTGATATTGTGAATTTTATGGGTAGTTATTCCAGGAAAGGTATTAAATTAAATTAATAATGATGATTTAGAATCCCTGCGAACTATTATATAACTCGGATATATCTGGTTAATACTCTCATCTCCGGAATAGTAACCCTCGTCAAGTTGGGAGTGACAGGTAGTGGTCTGTCGTACTTGAAGGTTGACATTTCATCTCAATAGTAATCCGCCATATTTGAATATGTACATATATTATTGTAATGACAAGGACGAACTGCTTAGCATAGATCTGACACAGAGTGAGTCACAGTTTCTCAATATAGCACATTGTCTCAAACAACGTAGTAAGGATACTAGAAAAATCATTTTACTCAGAAAATAAATCATAAATGACTAATCTACGATGGGCTATGAGGACTTTTTCAGATAAATAAGTAGTTGAATTGTACATTTCAAAAATACCTAAATCTTATTGTAGTAGAAACCCGCTTATTCGGTAAAACGAAAAATCCATTTAACCTGGGTGTATGAAATAAAATTCTCCAATTTTAGTTTAAGACAAATATAT
>NW_027106005.1:223362-228324 GCF_000696795.3 Halyomorpha halys
TATTTTTAAATCATTTATTTATTGTTATTTAAACTGTATAACATATATGCAACAAGTAAATTTGCTGTAGGTGAGATAGTGACAAGATACAAACATGTGGAGAATCTATCCATTGATAGAACTCCAATAACATTTCTAGAGGCCATCTTCTTTTCAGACGCCTAGGAGGATTATTAAGTAAAGAAGGAGAAGAGGTTAGAACCAAGTGGATTTGGGTGGTTGAGAAGTTTTCCATGGAAGGAATGGTATCTGGTTTTGGCCAAATCGGCAACATATGGGACATTGAGGTCATGATGAATGACTTAATTTGTGACAAAGTAAGAAGCGTTAAGGATTCTACAAAGGAATTTGGACTGTAAGGATTGGATTCGGGAGGAATTTGATGGTTTAGTGGAGCCCCAAAGCTCAACTCCGTAAAGACATATATTAGAAAAAAATTTAAAATGCCATACAAAACATTTGATTTCAAATATTTGGAACAGCTCAGTCCACAATTTAACTGTACATATTTATTATGATTTATAGTTTTTAATTTATTATTTTTAGTTAGCAATACTTTGCAGAATTACCGATAAACGAACTAGAGCAATACTTCAATAAATGGACCCACCAGGTAATCCTCAAGGTATAATACTACATCCTCAAAAGTAAAAATGTAAAATGGAATCCTGCCAGTGAAACAGTAAAATACTTGGGAATTCACCTTGATCGCAGCCTTACCTCACCATATCAACATCAAACTAACTCAAATACGAAAGGTTAGCAATACTATATCCTAACCTAAATAGAAAATCCAAATTAAAACCAGAAACGGCATCCTTTGTGAAAAGGAAAAAATTACAATATTTTCAAAATAACGTCCTAAGAATGAAAGAAATAACATCCATTGCGATGTTCCTTCTTATAAACAGCCTATTGCATCGAAATTTACAAACAAAGACAATAGAGGATTAAATTTTAAAAAAAAATTCATGAAATTCCACTCACAGTTCTCTACAACCTGGGAAACCCAACCACAACCCGAAGACTGAAGCCCAGGCTGCTACAGAACATCCTTTAATAAGTTTTTCTTAAATCCACTTTCTTTTTTTCCCCTTTTAGAAGTTAATTATTTATTTTGTTAAATCCATAAATGTCATTGTTTTTGTTATTGACTTTACTTTAATTTTTTACTAAGAATTATTATTTTAATCTATTTATATTTTAGTATTTTAAAATTCTTACTCGTTTTAAACGTTTAACTGAGCCGTCAGGAGCAGAGATTGAATCTTTTATATGAAATGAAGATTTATTTATAAAACTGTATATAGTTAGAGGCGTCTTTTGTATGAGACTCCCAAGGACTATCTATTTAATAATAAATTTTATTAAACATTAATTTTTAATAATTTTATCAAGCAACATTATTACTAATAAATTAGCATACCTTAAATATAAATTTACTTATGTTTAATTACTTTATTATAGATTATCTAACAAACTCATTACACGATATTTTTAAGCCTCCTTACAAGCAGATAGAGCATATAATTGATTTATTATAAACTGTATTTTGGTTTAAATTTTTTTAATTTAAAGTTTAAATTGGGATAAATTTTTATTATAAAAATGCATATCAATATTAATTGTAAATAATAACATAAAATTATCGTATTATTCATAAACTAATTTTGTTTAAAATATTTGTTGGTTTGAATAATTTTAAATTCATCATAAAATATATGTGACCTAAATATTAAGTTTTGTAAGCTTTTTTTTTTTCATTTATATATTTCGGATTAAACGGATCTCTCGGTTCTAACAAGTACGGATGACCGGGGCTTTGTATTCGACTTTCCAGCCACTAAACAGATACAGATGCTACATCCACTATCTTCCAGATCGGACCCGCCAGCAGCCCGGAGAAGGTAATTAGAACCTCGGTTTCCTGAGAACTGGGTCGTAAATGGATTCGCAAAGTGACCGTTAACAAGAAGGCAAACATTTTCACACGGCGAGCTCTCTTGTCCTCCTCGTGGCTTTCTGTTTGCCTTCAAGTGAAGTAGTCTTGCAGACGCTTGCTGTTAATATGAAGGAGCATGCTCCGGTCATAAAGTGTAACAGCTTGCCCGGTCACGTACGGCATGGCCTCTGCGTCTTTTCCAACGCTTGGATTAAATGGCAGGACACTAAATGTCACATTTATTGCTGGCATTAACTTAGTGCACGGACAATAGCTGACATTTTGCACCATTATTACTCCTACTGCTTGAATGTACAGGAGGAATTGTAATCAATCAATATTTGTTAGGTTTATTATGTTCAGTAAAGATCACCATGGATTATAAGAAATAGTAAATTAAATCAATCAATTGATGATGTCATCAAAAAAGTTTTACGAAATTCTATTCCCAATTATAACTAGCTAATTGCACTGACTAAAATACTAAGAAAATCGGACCTTGACGCAAAGACTGATGATATAAATTTATCTATTTTTATTAACATCATTATTATTTATTGATACTACTGTATTAAAATATTTAAAAAAACAGTAAATTTGATGTTAATTATACAATGTAATGATACAGAAATGATAAAAATCTACTCATTAATAGAACTCCAATAATATTTCAAGAGAATATCTCGAGGCCAACTTCTTTTCAGGCGCTTAGGGTGCGTCTGTAGGTGGTAGTAAGGAAAGTAAAAAAAATAGAAACAAAAACGAGAATTGATAAACACGCGTCAGGCTCAGCAAAATGCAAACATAGAAAGGATAAAGACAAACTATTGGTTTCTCGAAATATTAAATATTTTATTTAATTACTTTAAATTGATGAAGGAAAATTCATGGAATTTAGACACAGAGGATTTATTATTCCTATAATAGGGATTTACATAAACTTTTAACTGATATTTAAATCTTTAGCGCACTTGCTCAGCCTCCACTGGCTCATTACCAGTGATGCGGCGAGAGGGATGCGCTGGGATCTCTTGAGCTCTGCTCTACCCCTCATATGTGGGGGATAGAGTGAATAATAATATTATATATGAGAGTGTAAATGTGACTAGAGATTATTTTATTTATTTTATTATTTTAATGCGCATAGTTTGATTAGGTTAATTTCATTTATCCTTTTGTTTGTATTTTAAGAGAGATTTTATTTATTTTTATGTAACTTTATTTATGAATGTGATGAGTCATCATTGTTATCTATTGCCCACAAAGGTATGGTAGATTATAATATATATCATAAAATAAGGTTTTTGAAATTGAAAAAAAAAAATTAAAATATTAATTTTTAAAAAGTTCATATTATTATATTATTGTTGCATTGGTTTTCTAATTTGTAGAAGTACCCTGAAGACGGAGGAGTCCTAAAGTCGGTGTTAGTGTAAATAGTTTTTAAAAAAAAAAAAAAAAAAAATTAGAAAATCACTAAATATTTAAATATAAGGAAGATGATCCGAAAGGGAGAAGGGGGGGGATGCGGTAAATAAACACGTATTTTGAAAAGTATTTTTCCAATATTTTAGACACTACTTACATATCTTCTTACCTCTATAATCTATTATTATCAATCTACTTCCATTGTTATTATTCAATATTTTTCTATTTAATTCATTATTATATATATTTTAAAATGTATTTTGTTCATTATTTTCTTTCACTTTTTTTTGTTTCTCTATATGATGGTAGTTAGTTCTTTTTTTTTTTAGCCGTGATGAAGACCTGAAATTCAGGTCGAAACGTCACAATGAATAAATATTTTTTTTTCTTTATTTGTTGACCGCACCATATTCTCCACATATTAATCTACGGTCAACTATTTAACCTAAAGAATTATTCTTAAATTCTCTGCATAGTATTGGTTAAGATTTATAGTTATTCGTTATTCGTATCTCGAAAAAACATAAAATACGAATTTTCATAGCAAAGGAAAAATATAAATTTAATAAAATTAATGATATTTTCGCCTTCCATGGTGGTTTTCTATGATTTTCTAAGGTGAATTTGCCAATTTAGTTTTTTTTGTTTTATTAAATATTTCGGTTTTTACAAAATGGATTTAAAAATCCATCCTGGTGTTCCTCAGGGTAGTATCCTCGGTTCCAACCTCTACATAATCTACACAGCAGACATCCCAACCAATTCTAACACTATCCTCACCACTTATGCCGATGACACATGTGTGCTCGCTGTTAATAATAACCCTTTAATTGCATCCCAAACTCTTCAATTCCATATCACAGCCCTCGAAGAATGGTATCGTAATTGGAGGATTAAAATAAATTCCAACAAATCCCATCAAATTACCTTTACCCTACATCGTAAACCTACTGACTGCCCTACAGTATAGTTCAATAATGTTGCCCTTACCCCTGTTGAACAGATCCGCTACCTTGGACTACATCTGGACAAACGACACTAACCTGGAATCCTCACACAAGACTTAAAAGTCAATTTCGACTATTACAGCACTTACTAGACTAACATTCTAAACTTCCAATTCATTACAAAAGACTGATTTACATGACAATTATAAGGCCTATCTGGACATACGGCGTTGAGCTTTGGGGCTCCACTAAACCTTCGAATTCCTCTCGTATCCAATCCTTGGTAAAATCCTAAAGGACCCTACTTTGTCACATATAAAATCATCTACAAAGACCTTAATGTTCCCTATGTAACCGATCTAGCCTGAACCAGATATCTATCCTTCCATTACAAACTCCTTAACCACTCAAACCCATTAGTTTCTAATCTTGCTTCCTCTTTTATTCCGGACAATCCTCCGAGGCGTCTGAAACGAGACCTTATATTGTAAAAATGTTTTTAGAGTGCTACCAAAGGCTAGTTCCTCTACATGCTTGTACCATACCATTATGATTTCCTCAAATTTACTTGATGTATTTATGTACAGTTGTAAATATCAATAAATAAATTTAAAAAAAAAAAATGTTGTTCCCTTGTTCCCATAT
>NW_027106005.1:228374-256003 GCF_000696795.3 Halyomorpha halys
TTATTTATGGAAGATTTTTTTTCTCCTAAAGATTTTCCACTCATGAGGTTTACGCTCGGTATATGGTATGGTAGAGGCAGTCTTAAATAAAAGCATATTTACTTGCTAAGCTAATGGTTTAGGGGAAGCATAGCCAACACCATGGCAGGGTCCACAACCTTTGTTTTACCTCGCTAAGGGAAGGAAGTGTACATTAATCTATATCAGTGTCAGGTTTAATCTTATCAGGGGGTTGTATCAGGCAGGATCAATAGTGAGGTAGCCCTACCCACAATGTCTCTACTATTAGTATAGAACATTTTTTTTTTCTCAATACTTTAAGTAGAGTTTATAATATAATAAAGGATAAGAGGGCTGTTCAACCAATAAAAATTAGTAATACGTACCTTAATATTATTTCATAAATAATAATATGTACAACAACAGAGAATATTACATTTTTTAAAAATGTTTTTATATACCTTTTTTGGTAATAATAATCCCTGATTTTTTTAATGTATATTTTTTATAAAATCAATATTTAGTCTTAATATATTTATTTTTTTCCCAAGAAAAAAAGCAAGCCGCCATCATTGTTTTGGCATGACGTCAATTCGACGTAAACTTATGTCTAAGTTATCTACTAAATACAAACGTTATTTTAATTTATGTCGTTTTTTTTTTTTTTTTTAGTTTTCTTTATTATATAAGCAATCATCAATTATGAGCTATATTATTTATCGTTCTTGAAAAATAGAAAATTACTACAAAGACTCAAAAAAATACGATTATTCAAGTGCCAAAATAAGTCAAAACTAGAAACATTTGCTGGTTAGAAGAGATCCGAAATCGTTATCGAAACTAAATAATAGATCATGTTTTTTTTTTGTTTTTTTTAAGATCATTTCGATGTAAGTATAATACAAGATACAGATTTAAGTTCATTAGATATTATATTTATTAAAAATTACTAAAAAACGAGTCTTAAAATTCTTTTAATGCTAAAATAAGTTATAATTTAAAAACAGCTAAAAAGTAAGAATACCTATATCAGTGTTATTTTTTATGTCTAAATGACATATATGAAACCATCATGGCGGCTAGG
The DNA here is from genome assembly GCF_000696795.3 of Halyomorpha halys. NCBI lineage: Eukaryota > Metazoa > Arthropoda > Insecta > Hemiptera > Pentatomidae > Halyomorpha > Halyomorpha halys. Next base: position 229,459 of record NW_027106005.1, read on the forward strand.
CGTTTTGCTTCTGTTGGTACACATCTTCAAAATATTAGCTTTTAAAACTAAAATTAAAAATTAATCTTGCACCTATGTTAATTAAAACATATATGATTGGGATAATGAATTGATTCACAATAATAATAACATTATTTAAATTTCTTCTTATGTCTTCAAATATTTGATTTTGTTCAAAATATACGAATATTTTGAACAGTATTTATATTACTTTTTTAAATTTTAAATTAATATGCTAGTTTAATAACAATTAATTATTGTCTTATGCGACTAGTATTTTACGTAGAATTAATTTTTAACAGCAATAAATAGAATTTAAAATGTACTATAATATAACATATGAATTAATGTAATTTATATAAATAACGAAAATATGGTAATATACCATTTACCAGTGTATCTGTGTTTTTTTTTTTTTTAGTATAGACAATTCCTAGCCACAGAACGAAATATCAGAGTATATAGATTTAGACAATACACAGACCGTCTTATAGTTATACTAAAATATAAATAAAAATAAATCTGAACAACTGTAAGTATAAAAACAGTATGGTTTTTAGTATTTTTATTTTATTTTTTCCTCATATTTTATTTTATAATTTTTTTTTTAACTTTTATTCATTGTACTCAGTTATATTTTATTTATTATTGATATTTTTCTTTCTCTATCCTCTTCTTGTTTTGTCTTATGTTCTTTCTTTTAGTTTGTAAATAACTTTCTATATATTATCTGTTATAGAATTTTTTAATTACATGTATCCAACAATAATGGAACAGTGTAGTAGGCATATGATATGCTTTTTGCATGGTGAAAAAAAAGAAAATATATATATATATATATATATATATTTATATATGGTATGTGGATTTATATGGTGCAGCTTAACTTTGTCATACGCGACCATAATGTACAAAAAAAAAGGTAACACCGAAGCCTAGTTGAGCATTTTAAAGTTATTAATTAATTGGTTATTATTAAAAATGAAACATTATTGCCAATTAGTTCAGTAAGAATCATTTGAGTCATCCGATACGAATTAAAAAAGCCGCTTATCTTGAAGCAGTGTACAATTACCAACCAGTAATAATTATAATGTTCGATTTTTAATTTATTCAGATGCTTTGGAGGTTCTTATTAATTATGTACTAATTAAATTCGTTTTTAATTTCATTTATTTTATAATCAATCTTTCCCCTTCAAATAAATAAGGAACTCACCCCTTCCTTTTGGTGCGAATGACACGGGCAATGTTCGAAGGACAAAAATTTTTAGGTTATTAAGTAAAAAAATTATTTATTATATTAAATTATATATTTTTATACTCAGAATCCAAAAATAGACCTTAACTTTAAATTAATTAATAATTTTAAACTTTAAGCCATGTTTTAAGATTTCATTTATTGAAAAACTACTAGGTTTAATAAAGAGGTATAGATAGAAAAAAAAGAAGAAATAATTCTATTGAAAGAAATGGATAAAGGCGAGGGTGAATATGATGATCAAGAGGGATAAGGAAATAGGAAAATTCTCAATATATGAAGAATTTATTAATATTTAGAAGATTAATTTATTTACCTGTTTTAAACAATTATTTATATTTAAATGATTAATAGTTCTCAATTAATTTATTTTCAACTTTACTACTACTATTACTGTTTTTTTTAATTAATTTTTTATTCTAAGTGTGTGCGCAGGAATAAAACAGTACTTTAAATAAATAATAATATACAAATTTAAATAAAATGATAAATAAAAATGGCAGAGAAAAATATGAGTTGAATTAACAATGGATAAATAGATAAAAAATGAACACTATATCTATATGTCTATATAAATATATATAAAAGAGAATGTTTCAAATCTTCGTCCCCAATAAACATTGGAAATGCAGGGTCGATTTATGTGCTGTTTTTTCCCAAAATGTTCTCTGTCACCGCGCAAAACTTTATGAATGAAATTAAATATTTTTTACTTTATTTGATATTATATACAAATTGATTTGTCTCTTTCCGAATTTAAGAAATTTTTTTATTGAATTCGGATAATTATTAGCAAAAATAAAACTATTGAACTAATAAAAAAAAATTGAAGAATTTATATTTTTTTTTATCTTTAGTTATAACTTAAACGCTATTATCAAATACTCTAAATGATAATTATAATAACAGTTAAATACTGCTTAGATTCTTACTGGACCTTAGATGTTTTATGTACCCATATTGTTTTATGTATTATTACCATATATTATTTTCATATAGTTTAATTATATATTGTTATTTACCGATATAAACAAGAGAGATATAATGCATATATATGTGAATATGAATGCGTATTCAAATAATCATTCCTACTTCATTTGTTTACCTTTATTTCATTTTATTGAAATTATATCCTAAAGATTTATTATTTTTTAGAGTATTTATTTGATTTTATTAATTTTTTTTCATTACCTTTTATGTTGGTTTATCTATTTATCTTCTGTATTTGATAATTTTGATTTTTGTGTGAAGTTGTTAATATATATATTAACAGTGATTTTTATCTTTTTCTTTATTATTTTTAATTTACTTATATTCGATTCTTTTTCATTTTTTATTAGAAGTTACTCACCTTTTGATTTGTAATATGATATATAGTTTTACTTTATACATTCTGTTAATAATTGTTGTTTACTTTTAATCTTATCTAATTCATACTTATAATAGTTTATAATTTTATTTTTATTTTGAAAATTGTGTATTCTATTCTAAGGCTCTAAAGCCTTATTCTTAAACTTGTAATATTATTCTAAAGGGACCAGTCCCTGCATAAATAAACTATAATATTATTATTATATAATTCTTAAATTAGATAATTTCGACTAATTTCTCGTTAATGTTATCCATACAGATCTACATAAACTTTCACAACATGATATTCCTAAGTGGATACTGAAATTTCGTGTCCTACTTGGATCGATCACAAGCATGTACAATTTTTATAAATTATTTTAAATTAGCATACGATATTTATAATATTTAATGTTTATCTTCATAAAGAATTAGATACACCCGTCCCGGTTGAGTGAAGTCAGTGAGAAGTTTCGACACAAACTGTTACGTCGCCATTATGCTATCTTGTAACCAATGTTCCATTTTTAGCAGGCACTAGTCAATGTTAAATCGACTAGAAGCTTAGTCGATTCTCCCCCAGTTGAATTATTTATTACTGACGGAATTGTTAGTTTTATATGCTATTTTCTTTCACCACTAATTTCTAATCCAGTTGTTCCCCAAGAATTTGCATCCATTCTCTTCATTTAATATGAAATATCCGTTTTTAGTATTATAAAAATTCTACATGGGATTTAGTTGTTTACTACGCTTATATTTAGAAATTATAATAAGCCGTTATTAATTCTTTTTTTTTTTTTTTTATAATAATTACAATCACTCCAATTGATGCCAACAAATATGACCATGCAAATAATAATAATTATAATAATATTCTTTATTTATCCTGTGACTGATCCAATTAGAATGGAGGCTTTAGAGCCTTAAGAGTGAAATACAAAATTTTCAAAATAAAAATGGAATTATTAACTATCATAATTATAATTATTAATTTGATGAGATAAAAAATCAACAGAATGTATGAAGTAATAAAGTAAAAATAGAACAAATAAAATAAAATATATATGAATTGTGATAATATATAAAATAGGAAATTTAACTAAAATATAGTTGAAATAAATAAATTAAATGGCTGACCTCAGTGTGGGGAAGGTTAAAGATATTGTGATAAATTATAATGGTGAAAATTAACTGTGAAGTTTTAATTTTTAATTTAATATGTTGAATCGACAAAATATGTAATTAGACATAAGCTAAGGTTTGCTTGTTGATAAAATTAATGACCTGGCCAGAATAGCTTGCATAAAGTTTTTTTTAATTTATGTAGTTCTGAAATTGTATTAAGGTGTGATAATTTATCAGTAATATTGTTATTTGTTTGAAATTTTTAAAAACTATATGTATAATAAAAGCTGTTTGCGATAAGGCCCTTGAGGATGGCCGAATTATTTGAAGCGTCGGACTTACAAATAAATATGTGTGTGTGTATATATATGCGACAGCATTATCACTAAATAGATGTATAGTAAATTATGCCTTGTACCTTTGGCTTACTTCCTAGACAAAATTCCTTGAAAGTTGGCAAACGTTGGTGCTTAATTAATAGTTTTAAACTATATGAATTGACCACAGGCGGAATTTCTGCCTTGATCATTTTTTTTTGATAATGTAAAATGGTTATTTTTGTGTAATTGAGACTCAACATAGATACAAAAATTTAAAATATATATATATATATATATATTTTCTTGGGACTTTATAGGTACAAAAGGGTTAGATGAGATCTCAGAATTGACAACCACACATCCACTGCCAAAGTATTAGATGAAAAAAATATTCAATCCATATAGTTAAAAAATAACCCTAAACAAGACTCATGTAATCTCAAAAGGGATTTAACAAACACAGATTTTCTTCAAGAATATGCGTCTTTAAAAGACGTAGTTTAAACTTTAGTCCTGAGTGGAAGCAGTTCCCACCTATTTTTAAAGCTTCCCAAAGCAGAAACTCACAAACTCTTTCCAGGTGCCCGTAAAACCTCAGTTCAAAGATGAAAGATCCAACAAACTATATTATAATAACAGGGTAGAAAAAAAAAACATTAGGGTTGGTTTTAAAATTACTTAAACTTATAATTAAGCGTTAGTATATAGAGGGTCAAGGATTCAGTACTTTTTAAGGAAGTATTATTTTTTTTTTTAACAAGGGTTGTACAAGGAGGTGGAAAGTTCAAGATCACGCTCAATGCCGAGTTTTTCCCCTAATTGAGGGTGCCCACTGTATAAAGAATAATAATTATTTGCCACAACCGGAAGTATATACTATAAATCATTCCCAAAACTAAATAAAAAATATTAGTGAAAAAATTATCAATGGAATCAAGAGCTTGCAAAAATAAACCAATCTCCTAATATATTCCCTGAATATATTATTATATAAATAAATGATTATTCATGTCCGAATTATATTTATTTTCATTAAATATTTTATATTGTTTATAATTATTTATTTATTTAATACCACATCGGCTTTACATGGTTAATGTATATATGTATACATTTTTTTTTAACCATTGATTACGTACTCTTAATTAAAGTCTTATACAAAAGACACCCCTAACTATATACAATGTTATAAATAAAAAAAAAGATAAAATAAATAGATTAAAATAATACTTTTTAATAAAAGATAAAAGTAAGGTTAATAACAAAAACAATGACATTTATGGATTTAACAAAATAAATAATTGGCTTCTAATGGAAAAAAAAAAGTAAATTTAAGAAAAAGATAAACAGAAAAAGTAAGAAATCAAATTTGAGAGTGACAGTACCAGAACTGATAAATATAGAACTTATAACGGATGTCCTGTAGCAGTCTGGGCTTCAGTCTTCGGGTTGTAGTTGGGTTTCCCAAGTTGTAGGTCACTGCTCCTTTAACTGTCGGTAACTGGGAGTAGAACTTCATGAACCACTTTTTTTTTTTTTTATGTAATCTTCTATTGTCTCTATTTGTAGTTCCCGATGCAATTGGCTGTTTCTTACAAACCAAGGAGCATCCACTTTTATATTGTTGCAATAATTAATATAAGTGAATTTATGAGATATATATTTTATTTATTTTCAAATGAAGGCATTTCCTTCCCACATTAATATTTTGCCCTGTGGTTTACATCAACACTTTCAAGGAATAAATTTGAAAAATTCGAAACCTGTGCCTTCTGTGAATATTACAATAAAAGTTTTAAATTATTTTTTTAGAAATGGTAACTTATCTTTTTTTTTAGTTTTAACTTATTTACATGTTTCTTAATTGTTCTACTGTTTGTCTATTTTATTTATTTATAATTTCGTTTCATTTGCATTGCATTTGTGTAACGGATTGAACTTGTGTTGCATACAAGAAAAGGGAGGTATAAGAGATTGGAATAGAGGATAGCGTAGGTAGGGTTGAGAAAAAAAAAAAAGGGAAAGATTGAATAAATAATATGTAATATAACGTTGTGTGAGAAGGTTGAGAAATATATAAAAAATAAAATAATAATCTTTAAAAAAATTAGTATTTCAAATACATTGTGATTAATTGTAGTTAATCACTGTTTGCAAAAAGAAAAAAATAGAAAATAAAATTTTGTTATTTGGGATGTATTGTGAAGTAAAACCTGTCTCATGTCTCTGGCTAGATGGGGGACATTTGCAGTAATTCCAAAACTTGTTTTTTAGTTAATTTATGACAACGTAATAATTTGAAAACGAATGGACATATCAATAAAATTTCACATTTTTGCAAATCTTCACATATACAATAACGGTACAGAATTTGATGAAGATCTGAGATCTAGGAGAGTAAGGTGTACTGTGTTGAATTGGCGAGGAATGACACAATAGTATATAAGTATATAGCGTATAAGTATTACAACAGTATAATTATATACTAGTAATACGAAAAAATTAGTTTTTCAATATTACGCATATTGCATAAGTACATTATTACATTGAAAACACTATATATTTTTTTTTATTTTTTTTTTATCACATTACTTTTTTATTTATTTAATTTTTTTTCCGCCCACTTTTACACGCATTATTTCATCTTTAAAACCTTTTCTTACATATTTGTTGTTCCCCTCCTACATTACGTTTCCTCTTCATCTTCCGGTACTTCGTTATTCGATAATTCGTTAGTTCATATATATTTTTAATTTTTTTTAATTCTTCTTATCACCTTTTGTCATCACCCTCTCACACGCTTTCTTCTTCTAAAAAATTTGTCTATTTTTTATTTTCACCCTCCCGTAACGTTTTCTTTATAAATAACACTTAGTCATTGCTGTAACGGCTTTTTTTAGTTCTAAGTTTGACCACTTTGCGCTGCTACCATTAGGCGCTTAACTTTTCAGCAAGCAGGTTGGTTTTCATACTTCTTTTTTGGTTTCTTTCCCCTTTCTTTATTTTACTCTTTCCCTTTATTTTACTTTTATCTTATTTTATTCTTTCCCCTTATTTACTCCTCTTTTATCCTTTTTCCTGCCCGCGTTATAAGTTTTGTACACCTTACTTATAATTTGCCTTTTTATCATCTATTATTGTTACATATATTTTCTTCCTCTCAATTTTCATTTTCTTTCCATATTTAAATTTTAAATTAATAATAACTAATATGTTCATACTTCTTTACATTATATAACTTTAATTTTATTTCATTTGCTTAATTAAGTTATTGTACCCACCTTTTCAATTACCTATGTCTATATTTTATTTCCCGCTTCTCTCATCACTTTATTTTATTAATTCTATCTTGTAAAACTATTCATTGTATGTGTAAAATTATTTTGTTTATACTTTCTTTTTTCTTTTTTTATACTTACTGTGGTTGTTATCTTGTTTTGTTTTTAGCCCTGAAGAAGGCTAGAAACTCTAGCCGAAACGTCGGCACATTAAAATAAGTTAGTCATACTTATTTGTGTTTCATTGACCGCACCCCCAACCATCTTCTCCTCATTTATCATCCACGGTCAACTATCTCTCATAATTATGAAAACACTATACTTTGTAATGTTAGCATAGGTTGGCGGATTTGCATCGATTTGCTTCTTCGTTCATTGTATGATGGTATCTAAATTTTTAGACAATCATTTTTTTTTGCCATTCAAAACCTGTTAGATGAGAACAGTATTGCAGGATGTACTTATGGACATGTTGGTATTTTGGAAAAGTTAAGCTTAGAGCGACAAATTATTTAGTTATTAAGAACGCAAGAATTCAGGAATCGGAACTTGGTAAATTCCAAAAAAAAAAAAAATCATTCTTCCTGAAGATTTTAGAATCATGTCATCGGGCATACTTATTTCAAAAACTCGAGAAAATCTATGCAGGGAAATAGGAAACTCCTTTTGCTTGAGACTACACAGCCCGACCTTTGAATACTGATCGTTACTATTCTTAGAAGTCTAAGAAGCGGTTCTCACGTCATTCGATTCCTTTTTTTTTTTTTTTGCTATAGTAATATAATTCAGATCACATTTACCAGTTATATTTATAATTTAATAGTTGTAAATTTCAATACATAAATTTAAAAATACATATGTATATATAGTTGACCGTAAAGATTTAAATATAAGTAGATGGTCAGGGTTGCGGTCAAAAAAAGAACAAATAGTTTAAAACTATTTTAATGTCCGACGTTTCGCCCCACTTTGCAGGGCTTCATCAGAGCTAAAAAGATTAAAAAATAAAAAAACTGAGAATATTACAACAATAAGGTAATTTAAGATAGGATAAATATTATGTAAAAAGAAACTGATAAGAAATTACATATAAATAAAAGGAAGGAAGACATAAAATAGTATCAGTATAAAATAAACTTGAATAAACAATTATAAGAATAAAAAATAAGTAAGAATGGCAAGAGTAAAAAATTTCCAATTTTACTTAGTTATTCCTAAATTAGAAAATTATTATAGTAATTAGTATTATCATATTGTATATTTCTCTTATTATTTTTTATTTTTCGTCATATCTTTATCACTACTTTCTGTATACGCGACGTATTTGAAAATATAGCCGTTAAACGGCTTGCCACCTCCTCCCCACTCCTCCACTCTTCCGTTTCATTGTCGCCTTCTGTTCAATCTTTCGCTTTGAACAGGTAGGTGGTCTTGATTTGTTCTTTGCTCATTTATTATCATTTAATATCATTATTATTATTTTTATTTATATTTATTCTTTCAAGACGTTTATTTAATCTCTACTTTCTTCTTCTTTTTTTCCCGTATTGTTTTTATTTTATGTACTTTTTTAACTGTATATTTTACGTATTTTAAAAAAAATATTTACTCTTGCCATTGTTACTTATTTTTTATTCAAGTTTATTTTATACTGATACTATTTTATGTCTTCCTTCCTTTTATTTATATGTAATTTCTTATCACTTTCATTTTACATAATATTTATCCTGGCTTAAATTTCCTGTTGTATCTTATTGTTGTAATATTCTCAGTTTTCTTTTTTTTGTATTTTTTTATCCCTGATGAAGCCCTGCAAAGTGGGACGAAACGTCGGACATTAAAATAGTTTTAAACTATTTGTTCTTTTTTTGACCGCAACCCTGACCATCTACTTATATATAAATTTTAAACAAAAAACAAGGCCTGTAAAATTTATTCTTAAGCTGATACACTATTTTTTTTTTGTCACTGGGAATAATCGGGAGTTGAACGTAGTCCTCATGTTCATAACTGGGATCAATGGTTCAATTCCCACTTGGACAACAAGCTCACACGACATTTCCCCTCACAGATAGAGGAAGAAGGTAGACACTACGGTATTGGAAGAGGAGATAATAATATTGAATATGTGAGGGTTGATGGGCCCCCGTGGCCAAATATCCAGACCTAATACCCTCCAACCCCCTTCTTATACAGCTGGAGCTGGAGCAATACAGATACACTGGCACTTGAGGGTGAAGTGTGTTCGCTAGCAGCTTATCTTCTCTCTACAGATAGAGCTCGGTATTTATATTCCCGGTTCGAAGCCTTTGAAGTTTAATATTCCGCTTCTGCCTCCACCGTCAAATTGGACCGGGGAATGTGTCCCTCTTTGAAGATTATCAAACAAAGGAGTACGCGACTCCAAATCGATTCTGCGAAATAGTGAAAATCTGGAATTTTTTTACACTCACTTACCTATATATAGAAGATGTTGTAAGGGAAAGCCAGACGAAACTGATATTAAATATTTTGGGCAAGTGTATACCTAGGATGTCACTGAAACTTTTCTCTTGAAATCAATCAACCCAAAGAGGCATATTATATAATAGATTTTTAACTTCTTCAGGATTTAAAAAAAAAAAAAAAAAGCTTTTAACGATTTTCAGCAACTCTGGGAATCAATGTACAACTAATAGTTCAAGAATCTAAGAGGAGAAAAAAATCAGTTATTTCACCCAAATATGTGATCACTTTAATACGTATAATTTCTAGTCAAAATTGATGAGTTTGGCAAGTATAGTTAGGGATAATAAAAACTGGTGATCCGCTATCTTTAAAACTAGCTAAAACACAAGATAACCTAATAGAAAATCATTTAAATTATAATACATTTTTTTAAAAATATGAGCACATAGCTGTGTCCAATAGTCCCCGATATATACAGATACAATAGATACAGTTTTTTTTTTTTAAAAGCAATATTTCGTAAAAAATATTCTGAATAATCATAGTTAGTGAATTTATTGCTGGAAACATACATCTTAGGAACCATGAGACATAGAGATGTCTATTAGCACTCATTTTAAATATAGTATAAAGTATATCATAGGAGTAGTAGTTTTTGTATTTTCCTAAAAATAGTAAAATCAAAGAATGTTGATTTCTAGTCGTTCGGACAAAATTTCTTATTTATGAAAAGCTATGTCTCAGGAATAATTGGACGTACTTATGTCTGCCAGAAATCCAATAAAAAATATTTAAATGTACTATAATATATGAATGAGGAGAAGATGGTTGGGGGTGCGGTCAATGAAAAACACAAATAAGTACGATTAACTTATTTTAATGTGCCAACGTTTCGGCTAGAGTTTCTAGCCTTCTTCAGGGCTAAAAACATAACAAGATAACAACCACAGTAAGTATAGAAAAATAAAAAAGAAAGTATAAACAGAATAATTTTACACATAAAATGAATAATTTTACAAAATAGAATTAATAAAATGAAGTGATGAGAGAAGTGGGAAATAAAATGTATACATAGGTAATTGTAAAAGTGGGTAAAATAACATAATTAAGGAAACGAAATAAAAAGTACTATAATATAGTTTATAACGTTTATCTTTCTAGAGGTATTTAATTAACTCCAATTTAAATTATGTTTTATTAGATTTTCTATGTTGTGGTTAGTTTTAAAGATGTAGAGCTCAATGAAAAATTATTTTTTTTAACATTTTGAAACAGCTGCAATTTTTTATTCCCCTTACCTATAATTGGAAGACTCATCAATTTTGACTTGTAATTACAAGTAGTTTTCATTAAAGTAATCAAATATTGGGGTGGAATATCTGAATTTGTTCTCCTCTTGGGCTCCTACAATAAATAAGATAAAATTTGAATAATGTAATGCCAAGGACATTCTGTATAATACTGACATAAAATGATTCACACTCAATATTAATAGCTTTCTATAACAAACTGGGAGCAATAATGGAGAAAACCAATAATGTAGCTATTGTGTTAGGAAAATAATGGACAGGGTCTCAGCCATCTATTAATATTTCTCAATTACTTCCATACATGGATTTATTCTCCCATTTACGTCTTAGCCTTAATTATGATTCATTATTCAGCCCCACAACTTACACCTATTACGGAAAAGCTATCACATGAATTCAGTTTATAGGTATATTATAAAATCAGTAAATTCTAACAAATCATAATACATAAAGTAACTGGTAATTAAATATACGCAGAGAACATATAAAAAATATTTAAATAATATTGATATTATTTTTAGTCAATTCAGAAATCCAATCATATGTGTTTCAATCTGTGTTCTGTGTACCAACTGAAGGAAAACGCTAGCAGCCATGTTGGTTTCAACTGTGACGTCATTTAGACATAAACAAGCAACACTGATTTATAGAAAGTACTTTTGATTTTTAATCTGACTTGAAACGATGCTCTAATATTAGCGAATTTGTTTGCAACAAACTGGGATTTCTGTTCTGTAGAGTTTAAAAATGTTAAAACATTTCACAATATTCAAAACATTTAAGTATATTCGATAAAATTCTGCATCCATATTAAAATAACTACGTTTTTGAAATAAATATAACCTCTCATGAACTTGCAATTTATATCTTGCATTATATTCACATCGAAGTGATCTTCACAAAAATATAATCGATTATTTAGTTTCGATAATAATAACCAGCTTTAACCAAATGTTTTTAGTTTTGATATATTTTGCTTTTGGATAATCAAATTTGATGGAATAGCAGTATTTTTGCAATGAGGTACTGCACAAGAACGATAAGAAATATAACTCATAATAGATTATTTAAATAACCAACAAAACTAAAAAAACAAAATTAACTAAATTAACTCTAGCACTGGAGTAGATAAGACTAGCGTATGTCTATGTCGAAATGACGTCATGCCAAAACAATAATGGCGACTTGCTCTTTTGCACGGCGAAATAAAATTTTATTGTGTAGTTTGAGACTAAATAATATTTTTTATAATAATAGAAAATGGTATTGATATAATAATCAGGAATAAACTGATAAATAATAGTTTTATTGCACGGCGAAATAAAATTTTATTGTGTAGTTTGAGACTAAATAATATTTTTTATAATAATAGAAAATGGTATTGATATAATAATCAGGAATAAACTGATAAATAATAGTTTTAATATTAATATTTAAATGATTTTAAGTTTTAAAAATGTATTAAATTTATTTAAAATATCAATCCATGCTAAAGTTTTAATATTAACAGATAATGAAACCAGTCTCAACGTTTATAGCGTTAAGTTGAAAATTTTAATATTTTTTTTAATTTAAATTAAAAAAAATAATAATATTTTGATAACTATTAAAATTTAGAAATGTCGTGAACTGAGCGATTTGTGGCAAGAGAAAAATTAATCTTGCCATTTCCACTTTGGGGTTGTCATTTTATTTTAATAAATCTTTATAATATTCTATATTTAACAAAAAAAATATACATATATATTCTTTTTTTCAATATCATAGGTATTGTTTGTAGAAAATAATATCTTTTACCAAATTTCAAAGCACAAGAAAAATACTTTTATCTATGAATTATGTTTTCTGTTACAAAAATTACTGTAACTTTGTTCCTTTACTTGTTTAGGATGAGCGATACAAACAAAATATTAAAATAATAATAAAGTGGTAATGAAATCTGATAAATTATCACTGAAACAATCAAAGAGCAGGGATGTTACAAGGATAGTTAGCGCTTTTAAGTGACGGGTAATTAGAACGACTAACGGCCATAACAAAGTTTAACTTTCTAATGAGTGAAGCTCTTACCATGAGGCGCTCTGCAAGGATTTTCCTCTTACGTCTCCTATTATTGTGTTCTATTTTTTGAACATCTCATCTACCTATAACCATATATTATATCAATATTTAAGAAAACATGGATGCAGAAAACCTTTAATATAATTTGATAATATTTTTCAATAGTTATCCATAATTTTTTTTAATAAAACCTGAAACCTAAAACCTATTACTGAAGGTGATCAAAATATTTTAAAAAAAATTAAGTAAAAGATACCGTCAACAAGATTGTATTACCTTCTAACAATTTAGCATATATATACACTTTTTTTAAAACATATGAAAAGTCAAAGATATTGGAGGCAGATTAAGTTCTTTGGTAGCCTTCAATTCTGCACTAACCCTTTATTCCAGACATTATCCAGAAACACCATGTCAAACACATATAAACAGTTTTAGACTCGACTGAGGACTACATCTTACTACTGAAAGTTTTCCCCATCATATTGCCTTTCCTCAGACCCCTCAAAATACATCAAATGGAGTAAAATAGTTTGATTTAATCAATTACCACTACCCCCCTCCTCCTAATATCAAACCTTGCGGCATAGAAATAAAAAAAAAATGATTTTGGGAATAATGAAATTTAACATTGAAAGTTTTTGAAGGTAATGGAAAATTTCGAAAAATGCATAGATAAAAGGTTCTAATGTTCTAACATTAGTTTGTCTGCAGGGGCCAGTTCGGCAGTCCGATATTTTTTTTGTAACCGTAGTTATTAAATAATAATAATATTTTTTTTCACTTTATTAAAACTTTAATATCCTAAATTTTAATATGAAACTCCGATTATAAATTACTGTTAAAAAACACGGAACGAGACACGCGTAATGGAAGTGCGGAGTGCCCGCAAAATGGAATCTCTGCTTGATGAAAAGTGGTGTGGCCTCGGCTCGCTCTGAAGTTAAAAACAAGAATATCCACCCCCTACCGTCCTAGAGGGGTGGGGCAGGGGGGTGGATATTTCTGGTCCCCCTGAATCGAGATTGAAAAAGTTGCCGAGCTTCTAACTCTCCCCCCCCTCCCTCCCAGATGCGAAAACCCGTGGTTTAACTCCCTCGTCGACCCCCACAGACTTTTGAAAGGATCAAAAAGAAACGGGAGGGGGGAGAATAAAGTTCAGTTTTTCTGCCACTTAACTAAGAAAGAATAAATGAAGAACAAACTAAAAAAAAGAGAGAGAAAAAATATGCAAAGTATCTCTTTTGTTTCAGTAAAAACAAAAACCATTCCCAACAATATATCTGAAAATACACAATCTTTCACATTTAAAATATCAGATAAATTGAGTTTTATATAAATATCTACAGTCTTTCAATTATATTATTTTTCATTTCATTGAGACGATTAAGAAATGATTACTTAATAGCTAAAAATAGTTGTTAATGTCATTAGCCATAGAAATGAATGGGTTTTCATAAATTTGAGAAAAAAAAAAATAAAAACTTTACCAAGAATTTAACACAAAATAAAGCCGCCTGTATATAGAATTAATCGGGACTGTGGTCTCGTCTTTTTCCGATTCGAATTCCTGTTTCTATTTTTCCATTGAAATTAGTCTAGAAGAATATATTTTTTTTTAAATTGTCATCAAAACCCTGTTTTTATCATTTACTTCAATAAGGATAACAACCAGTAAATGCTAAATATAACTTAATTTTATACTGATATACAGACGTTAATCAAAATCGTTAAAGCCATTTTTGAGAGAATCGGAAAAATGTGAAAAATCGATTCTATCAAATTTTGAAAATCTTACAGGTACTATTATTGCCGTCCGGCAAACAATTTTCAAATTTAGTTGTCCTTGTATTTAATTACTTTCAGAAACTCCTATCCTCAAAGGACATCAATTGAATTTTTCATCTCTTAAATTTGTAAATAGACAGATAGATGATTTTATTTTTTTTTTCACAACTAAATCTGGCATAAAATATTGTCGACATTATATTCAATTAGAATCTGTAAATAGGTCATTCCGTTATCGTTTGACCATTTGACCACTCCAAAAATTTGGAATTTTGATCCTGAAAGTGCTCATGCAAAAAAATTTGACCTTTGTAGAAAACATTCCTAATATCCAATTGTCGGTTTTCGGGGTCTTTGTATTATTTTAAAAATTTTGAAAATAGCTGAACACTTGGAAAGTGTCAGGAGTGTTAAAATGAGCATTAATCAAGGAATGAATTGCATAATAATTATGTCAGTCAGTTTTTCTGTAAAACTTGTGGAGGGCTTTGTTTTGGATTCCCGTGGGTTTATTATTAAATTCCCAAATAAGTTTTTGTCCTCTACAACATAATGAAAATAAAATTAAAAACAAATAACTGCTTCTTTTTATTTTCTTCTAGTTTATAGGTTCGTTCAAGGCAGGTGAACAAGTCAACCTGTTCTGACTTTTTTTATTATTATTTTTTATATAGAAAACAACTATAAAATTTTAAACTGAACTATTGAATTCCTCGCCAAAAACCTAAAGAATTCATGTAATTTCACATTTTCCAGGAAAAAGTAACAAGGAGCACTAAAAAATTGATTGAAGTAAAGTTGTTGCCTATTTATTATTATAATTTTTTTTTTCATTCGATGTTTCTAATTTTCATTTCAATCCTATAAATGTTTACTGTTCTTTATTGTTAATTATTATTATTACTATTACAGATTCACAACATAGAACTTTAGACCTCAAATGCATCATGATGTAACCTGGCTTAGAAAAGAGGAATCAAGGATAAGAGAAATAAAGTGAGGGTGTAATTGCGAATGGCGGGGAACGCGGTGGGAGAGGGAAAGAGGGGAAGGGAGAAGAGTGTTATAATCGACTCTACTTATTAGAATCGATATTAAAGCCACACACACTCACACTAGTTATCCATTAAGTTAATCATGATGGCCCCCCGGCAGCCATATTTCACCAAACTGTCTTCCTTTCGCACCTGCCCCACTTCCCAATTCACTTACACCACTCCCATTTTCATATTATTCCACCTGGCACACACTAAACCGTTTACTGAATAAACTCCAGAACTTAAGGTCCCATAATAATATCGGAAAAGTATTTCAACACCGTATTTTTATGTGTCTTGAGTGAATATTATCTCAACGCCTTTTCGATAGATTGGATAGTAATTTTCTTGTTGATTTTATTATAGGCTATTAGGGATGAAAAACTCATTAACGCAATGGAAAATGGGAAAAATTAGTAAATATCAGGCAGAAGTAAAAATAGAAGAAACATTCGAACCTATCAGCTGATCAGTAACAGAACTACTTATAGTACAAGAGCCGGGAAGAAAAAAAAGGCTGTTTCAATACCTTAAAAAAACGTTTTTTTTCATTCGGAGCTGTATATCTTAAAAACTACCAAAAACACTAGAAAATCTAAGAGAACATTATTTAAAGAAGAGTAAATTTGCTGAAATATTAGCTATAAATGAGCTATTTACGTCCAATAGTTCTCGAGATATAGCTTTTTAAAAAGCAAAATTTCTTAAAAATCTATTGGAACATTAGTAGTTAGTTAATTTATTTTGAGAAATCTATATCTCAGGAACTATGTGACGTACAGATGTCTATTAGCACTCAAATTAAAGCTAGTTTAGTGTACTATAAAGAGGTTTATGACCTTTACCTTCGTAGGAATAGTAGTTTTCATGATATTTGCTAAAATAAATTGATTTATAGTTGTTCGGACAATAAGTTTGATTTATAAAAAACTTCATTTCAGAAACCATTGGACGTACAGATGTCTGCCAGTGCTCAAATTAAACCTAGTTAAATTTACTACAAAATAGTTAATTATGTTTATTTTTCTAGGAGTAGTTTTTATGATATTTTTTTTCAACCAAATATGTGAACAATTTCTTTGATATAAAGTACAAATAATAATCAATGTATAGTCCATTGCTATCTACGGTTATTAACCATCTACTAGCCTATTCCTCGATCGCACGCTGGTACTATTCTTTGGGATGACTGTCAAAGAACTTATGGAACAACAATTTCAACTCTCGCAAAATTATCAATTTTTTTCCATTGAAAGAATGGACCATGGATCGAAACAAGTAGTAATCCGAGGTTTGGGCTATATGGTGGATGAAGATTTCTTTGGCTCGACGGGAAGTGTGAGTGCGAGCATTATCTTGTTGGAATAAAACGCTGTGACAACTACGCGTACAATCTTTCCAGTTGTTCGAAAAAGAATTCAGAATTCATGGAGCATCCTTCAGGAACAAATTCGTGATGGATAACACCTTCAAAAAACCAAAAAAACCCAAAGCATGGATTTTTTTAAAAATTGCTTCCTTGCTGCAACCAAACCATCTTCCTTTTCTAATATTACACACAATCAATTAGCGATCTTCCAATAAAAGTATTATATTTTGAAAAGTTGAAATGAATACCAGTCTCATTGTAAAAACTTATGTAAATCAAGATTGTTGTAAAATACTTAAAAGTGCATATTGGATTTGTCAATTATATATTTTGTTTAATTGGGTATTTCTCGTGATGGCTTCTCTAATATTTCTTATGTTTCTCCTATATATATTGTAGTATTTATAAATTATAAATATCAGTAAGGAAGGGATAGAGGGAGATTACGAAGAGGACAGCATGAGGCAACTCGCCGTGAGAATGCCCGCCCGGTCAGAGGTAGGGTCAAGTTACAACGTTTTAGCGTCCACTCGTCCAGTTCTCATGTTTCGGTGTCTCCTTCGACAATTATCTCCCATTTAATTCTCTTTTCTATTTCGAAGGAGAACTGCTAGCTTCTCTTGTTCCCCAAGTTTTTCCTCGATCGTTCTAGTCTAAACTGTTTTCAATAATCTCGGAAAATTCTAATAAAATCTAAATAATATAATAATAAATTCTAAATTCAATAAAATCGAAAATTCGTATTTAAGGGTTTCTTTAGATGCTAAAAACTAAACCAACTTTGTTTCACACAAAAAAAATCTTTTACCACACTTTCATAGGACAATCGATCTGACACACGGTCTATGATTCTTCCATTATCGCAACATACTGATTTAATTTACTTTAGTTACTAAATCATAAAAATAAATTATACATAAATGATTTATTTTAACTAAATACAATTATTTATTACAAACTGTCAATTGTGTTCATTAAATCCATTAACATCCTCAAATATAGCAATAGCGAAGCATTGCCGGGTCAGTTAGTATTATAATGTGTAATAATTAAACTGGAAAACACACCTGGTCTTTGGACAGGTAATTCAATAATAATAGCTTTAAGGACTCAAATAATTTAAATTAATATAACTACATTTAGATAATTATCTTTGCATCTCAAACACACAACAGGTATAGTACATAGCATACGCTCCATTCAATAAATACATACGTATATATTTCACTGAATATTATGAATAGTCGTAAAAATTTCAAAAAATTCCCTATATCGAGTAGTACAAGAGCCCAAGAGGAGAAAAAAGGCAGTTATCTCACCCCAATTAATGATTACTTTAATGAAAACTATGTGTAATTACTAGCCAAAATTAGGTAGAGAGTCTGTCAAGTACTGGTAGGGGGAATAAAAAATGGCGGCTGTTTCAAAGCGATAAAAAAAACTAATTTTTCATTCGGAGCTCTATATCTTAAAAAGTAGGAACAACACAAGAAAACCTAAGAACGTCATTTAAAGAAGAGTAAATTTGCTATAATATGAGCCCTAATAGAGTTATTTACGTTAAATATTTTTCGAGATATAGCTTTTTAAGAAGCAACATTTTATAAAAATGTTGTATGGGACGTACTGAAAGATCAGTAGTTAGTGAATTTATTTTGAAAAATTTATATCTCAAAAACCATTTGACGTACAGATGTCTATTAGCACTCAAATTAAAGCTAGTTTAATGACCTATTGAATAGTCACCTACATAAAGTTAAATTTCCTTTATTTTTAGTGTTGGCAGACATATGTGCGTTTATGAATCTAGAGATATATTTTTTCAAAAATCCAACATTTTATAAGAACAACTAGAAATTAACATTTTGTGAGTTTATTTTAGCAAATTTCATGAAAACTACCATTCCTACGAAGGTAAAGGTCTTAACTTCTTTATAGTCCATTAAACTAGCTTTAATTTGAGTGCTAATAGGCATCTATACGTCACATAGTTCCTGAGATATAGAATTCTCAAAATAAATTAACTAACTACTAATCTTTCAGTAGATTTTTAAGAAATTTTGCTTTTTAAAAAGCTATATCTCGAAAACTATTGGGCGTAAATAGCTCTTTTAGAGCTAATATTTCAGCAAATTTACTCTTCTTTAAATAATGTTCTCTTAGATTTTCTAGTGTTGTTGGTAGTTTTTTAAGATATAGAGCTCCGAATGAAAAATTAGTGTTTTTTTAAGGTTTTGAATCAGCCGCCATTTTTTATTCCCTCTACCTATACTTGGCAGACTCATTAATTTTGACTAGTAATTATACCTAGTATTCATTAAAGTAATTAAAAATTAGGGGAGATAACTGCCTTTTTTTCTCTTAGGCTCTTGTACTAGAGGTTCTACTAAATAATATTTCCACTTAATGAAGATTCCTCGGATAGTTATTCGCCCTATTGCAGATAACCCTAAAAAGACCGATTTGTCAGGAAGGATTCGGTTTTCAATTACTGGTCCCATTGTCGGAAGAGCAGACGACGTCCGATTGAGGGCGGACAATACCCTGGAGCACAAAGGACTCGCCGATCTGGAGGATACTGGACGTGCCTCCAGGTATCTCTCCTGTGGGCTAAGGCGCTCTACTCAACAAGTACGTACTCTCGTAAAATAATTAATTATTACAACCCTTAATTATAAAAAATAAATAAAATTCTACTAAGTACCACAGAAGGTTAAATGTACCGAATTGTAATGATTGTTTTCAAGAGATGGCAGCACTATGATGAAATTATAAATTTCCGATCTGTAAACGGATTTGAAGTCTAGGACACTACTAAATTCACGCCTTTATTATTATTATTTTGGCATTTGAAAAAATGTCTTTGTTAATATCATGTATGCGCAAACAGATTAATTTTCGATAGCATAGGATTTTTTTATTTATTTATTTCCACCTTCCCCTGCCTATATATAAGCAATACAGGTGTGTAGCAGCAGTTCTATGTGTTTCTATGTTACAGATCCATCATCAAACTAATGCTAATAAATCAATTTACAATTTTAATGATTTATGTGATAGAATAGGATGAGCGTAAAGCAAAAAATGGAATATAACAATTAATGACATAAGATTTGTGGTAGCTACCAAAACCAGGGGGAGCGGAAACATGACCCCCACTCCACTTGCCGTTCTCTCAGAGCTCCAACTTTTATCTGCTTGATCTTTGTATTTTCACGAATTTCTGGTTTTTTTTTCTTCTAATACTAAAGTGAAATAAAGGTTTAAAAATTCCTACATTATAATAAAGAATACAAAATCTTTAAAATTTACAATAAAACAGGTCTATCGCTTTATGCTTTAGGTAAATTATTATTTTTTTTTTAATTATTTATTTATTGTAATTTACAACTGTACAAAATAATACAATAGGTAAATATGTAGTATGTTTCATATAGTCTTAAAAATCTTGGGAAGGAACCACCCATTGGTGGTACTTCAAACATTAATTAAAACTAGAAGGTCCCGTGGCCATCTTATTTTCAGACGCCTCGGAGGATTATCAGGGATTGTTAAGGATGAAAGATTAAGAATTAATGGGTTAGGATGGTTAAGGAGTTTGGAATAAAAAGAGGCATATCTGTTTTGGGTCAAATCTGCAACGAATGGGATGTTAAGGTCTTTATGAATGAGTTTATTTGTGACGTAATAAGGAGCATCAAGGATTTTGGATTGTAACGATTGGATGGGGGAAGAATTTGATGATTTGGTGGAGCCCCAGAGCTCAATTCCATAGGTAAATTATGATTTCCAAATAAAATCTTTCACTGGTAGGTTCATTATAATTATACATATATATTATTTATATTATATAGTTTCATCACCGTATTTTATGGATGTGTACATTGTTACCTCTATTTCAAAAATTAAGGGTACATTTTTTCTCCAATTTTTATTGGTTAAAAAACAATAAATATATATGTATATAATGAAAATTAATGATACTTCAATTGCTATAGGGGCTTAAAGTAGGTTGTTTAGGTCGTCTGCGTGCAGAGAAACTTGGTCACCCTTGAGGTATAAAAATTATTATGAACTTTGTCCTATCTAGAATACAACAGTTTAACAAAAGATAAGCTGTATATTAAGGGCGTTTTCTTAATCACAATCCAGATAATGTTTGGCCCAGGGTTGTCTAACTTACGGCCCGCGAAATCGCTTTATACGCTGAGAGCTAGTTAAAAAAAAAATTAATCTGAAATGTCTATCTTTTGAAAGAGATTTTATAATTTATATTATAATTTTTATTATAATTATTTATAATTTATATAATGAACAAACTAATACCGAATATGGTGGGCCATAAGTTAGTTAAAATAGTGTAGTGATTTATAGTTTTCAAGTTGAACGCCCAAATTTAGGACTAAAAATGTCATCAATAATCGGAAACCCATGTCTTTACTTATATAAATACTTATGTGAAAGTGTGTTTTTGTTGATAAAGTTTATAAAAAAAACAACATAAAAATAAACTTTCTGTGCCTTTAATTCATCTTATGAGGTCGTCTACAAAAGAACTAGAGGTGGATTTTCCTTCGTTGCTGGACGCAGCCGATCACAATGTTTACACTAAATATATATTTATATTGACATTGCATAGTTTGTCAAAATTGATAAATACTTTGTCTTTATATTTCCTTTATATATGTATAACAAATACTTGTTCAATATAAAGAAATATTAATAATTTTGGTATTATTAATAACTTTCTTTACCTTACACACTAACCTTATGGATATTTGATACTTTAAATAAAATTGTTATACGGCCTGCAACTTCGTTCAAGTTTTTTATTTTGACCCTTGAGGCTTTGTAAGTTGGATAACCCTCCCTCGACCAGTTTAATGGCCTAAAGTATTAACTATAGTCCCTCACTACAAGACACCACAATCGCCACCGCCAAGGGCCTTGACCCGCACACAGGATGCGGCGGCACCAGCCCGTAGATCCGCTGTCAACCTCTTTCTCTTCGGCCTATTCCCTCCGACTCGATGTTATCCACTCCACTCCAACACAGACCTCCCTCCATCTTATCTCAGATCCCGAGATAGCCCTCATCCTCAGGAATACATTTCCCTACGGCTGCCATAAAGAAACGAATCTTATCTGGAGCTAACAACGGTGGCTCCTCTTGCGGACGATAAAGGAAGCACTTTACCTGTCCTTATCAAGCCATATCCGCCGCTAGATGATAAGGAAAGCGAAGCAGCGACTTCGTACTTCGTGACGCTGCTTAGATCCGAAATGGAGACTTAAAGGACTGTGGAAACTTAGAGGAATACGGTTTAACACCGGCTTCGTTACATTAGGGGTATTCATGATCTATGTTAAAGCGTGTTAAATGGAAAAACTCGTGTTAAATCGAAAAAAAATTGCCTTCTTTTACCGTGGTAAAACGAAATAACATTTAACATGGCTGAGAGTCTGTTACTTGGTCAGTTAAATCGAGAATGACGTCACACAATAGACCAGTTGAGATCGCCGCCATATTAGTTGTTGTGACTTTCAATACAGTTGTCAATTAGCTCATCTTCATTCTCTTCTTCACAAGTTTGAAGATCAATAAGACACTCATAAGCTAAACTTTCACACAAATTCCACTTTTCACTCACTCTAGGCATGTTTTAATTAATTACTTAAATCAAAACTGAAGTAAACAATAACATGAGGGTCTGGAAGGAAGGTTATAAACATAAAGGCTTATACAACAAGTTGCTGAGAAAATCCGCTAGGGACTCTTATGCATTTAACGTTTAACATGACTTCAAATAGGGCTGCTCACAATCCTATAGTTATAACATTTAACATGGTAAAACATATAACATTTAACACAACATCATGAATACCCCTATTATATCTATAGAGGACGAGAATCAGTATTTAAATAAATATAATGAAGAAGATGGTCATGTAAAGCTTTCTCAGGTCAGTACGAAACTGGGTTTTTTTCAGTTTCTTTTTAGTTTGTGTTGACCTGAGCAGAAACAGCTGAAGCTCTACAAAGTAAGGCGAAACGTCGGAAAATAATTATTTGTTAACCATTTTTGTTTTCTTAAGACCGCACCCCTGACCATTTTATTCATAATTTGAATTAATACGATCAATTATTTATATACAATAAATAGTGGAAATATAGACATTTTTAGAATTTTAATAAATTAAATCTACTAAGCCCTTTTTATTAATTTATTTTAAATAAACAAAGTTTAGGCCAATCTCGCTACTATCAAAAATAATCTATTAACAGATTTAATTACGATAATTTTATGAATTATATGAAGTGTTTCCATAAAAGTCAATGTATTGCACTTTTGGAACGTTATAATTTAAAAATTATTATCGATTAAAAAATGTTTTTTAAAAATTGTTGTTGTTGATTGTTGCTTAAAGGCGTAAAACCCTCTGGTCATCGACGCCTATGGCCTGACAAAAGTAAAACAAATGATAAAAAATAAAAATAAATAAAAAAAAAATTAAAATCGAAGAGGAGTTATAATTTATAAAGAAGGCGATGACATTTTAAAAATTCAAACACTAATGTAATATTAGCTTCCTCATCTGTGAGAGCTTCTGATGAATTTGGGGTCAGTCCTATCCTGTTTATTGTTGGCAAATAGTGAGTACATTCTTCAAAAATATGTCTAATCGTGTAAATGGACTGACAATATTTGCACGTTGGAGGAGGCTGTTTTCTGATCAGGTGAGAGTGCGTGAGGAGAGTATGACCTATTCTCAAGCGGGTTAGAGCAACTTCCTCCCTGCGGCAGGAAAATATTTTAAATTTTTTATTGAAAATGTTGATTATTTATTTGACAAAGCAAAAATTAAATTTCGGGAACAAATTTTCGACAATGAATTTTTATTAAAAACCCTTACTATCCAAAAGTGGATGTTATAAATTGTATGTCAAATTAAAACTTTGTGTAAATATAAGGTAATCTCCAACATAATGTCCGAATTACAAAGGTTTTAGCTTGTCAGGAACACACAAGCGTGTGAATACAGACGTAGGTCACATCCTTTCTTAACGTTTGTTAAATTTTGGATTTACGACAAGTGGAATTTCGGAGAATCGTTTAAAAAATTACAAAAAAGTACTTTTAACCACACATGCTTCATGAACAATGGAAATAACATATTTTTGTATAATGAAAGAATAATATATATTACGTATACTATAAATATGTTTTGAAAGAGAAGCAAGTTTATAAGAAAACATAATTGAAAAAGAGTTGAGGTGGAAAGCATGCTTGACGAATCGGATGGACTCATTCAACATCACGTGTGGCCATGGCGTTGAATCACACAGCCACAGATTATAACTCAAAACTATTTTTAAAAATAAAAACCATTTATTATAATTTAAGAAAAAATGATGCAATATTTAATATTAATGAACTATTTGCTGGAAATTTTTTAACCATTAATCTATTTTATTTATCAATTTATTAATCAATGTTTTTTTATCACAGTTCTTATGTGCTCCAATTAAGAGAAAACGTTTTTTTTTTTTGTTTTTTTTTAATGTGTAGAATATTTGTCATCCCTAATTGGGCTGAATAATAGCGAATAAATAAGACAGTTTATTCAATAAAATTAGGAGAATATTTCATTGTTTGTAATTTGAGGACAACAGATAAATATTTATCTGTAGAGATAAATTTATATGTATATATATCATACATCTATTTCGGATTAGTGATAGTTTATAAATATAAGATATCACTTGATAATGTTGTTATTATTTTTATTTGTTGTCCAGTTAAATATTATTTATAATATTGTTTATAATGTAAACATAAAAATATATGTAAACATGAGTAGCTGACTTTATTCTATAAATACTTATTGTCGTTCAAAGAAATAAAATTTAATACGTCGAAAACACATTTACATTTGTCTTCATGGTCTCAGAAACATATAAATTTTCATTAAACCATTACGTATCCAATCCTTGCAATGCAAAATCCTAAGAACTATAGTTAATGCACCCTATTACGTTTCAAACAGAACACTACACAACGACCTTCGTATCCCTTCTAATACCAACCAAATTCTCTAAATTTCATATAAATCTTTTTTAATCATTCTAATCCTTTGGTTCAATCCTCATCTAGTTCCACCCATCCCTACAATCCACCTCGAAGGTTGAAACGACAGTAGCCAAGAGACTTATTGTAAAATAAAATTGGACAATTGGAGTTCTGGCAATAGTCAGATGCTCCGCTCATGTAGAGTGTCTTAGGCTTTAGCGCACTTACTCAGCCTCCACTGGCTCATTGCCAATGACGTTGTGAGAGGAATGCGCTGGGATCTCACAGAGCCCTGCTCTACCCCTTATAAAGAGCGGACTTAGGGATACTCAGGTCGATGGTCTAAAGTTTGTATATAGAAGTATAAATGTTTCTAGTGATTATATTAATTTTTTTTTATAATCGTTATCATAAATATTATTTTTTTTTTCACGTGCATAGTTTCATTTTTATCCTTCTGTTTATATATATTTAGAGAGATTTTATTTATTTTTATGTAATTATTTTTTTCATTTATTTTATTCTTATTCTATTTTATGTTATTTTTTATATATTTACTTTACTATGAATGCGATCAGTTATCACTATTACCTATTATCTAACAATGGCAAATAGTAATATTTATTAATAAATAAATTATTTTTAAAATATTACAATTAAACCATTGTAAGAGATGGGAAAAAAAATTCTGCTCCTAAAAATTTGAGATTAGCTATCAAGATACATAAAATCGAAAAATCCAGCATTTTACTTTCAAAATTATAACTATTACGGACGCAATATATTGAATATTGTTAATGAGTTTAAGAAAAACAATTTTTGTGTAACAGTTTTTTTAATTGAAATTATATAGTTTATATAAGACATGGGCAATTAGCCAATTTAATGAATTATGACATCAATAGTTAAGGTCGTCTCCTTGAGAATGGCTTAAGGGACGAAACGTTGGAGTTTTTGTTAATAATAAAATAATTGTTTCAATGCATACCAGAATAAATACATTTATTACTCACTTGTACTGAAGAACAAACAAGTCCTGCATAGGATATCTGGAATGAAAAAAAAAAAATGATTTAATGCGGTGTTGCGTGACCTGCATATATACATCATCTTACACCTTAGTA